>NW_019213437.1:153045-185150 GCF_002532875.2 Varroa jacobsoni
GAACTACTCGGCATTACTATGCTACCTGCAAGTCCGTTTCTCTAGGTCTAATAGCTGCGGTATAAAATCAAAATTCTCACAGGAATAATTTTCGAGCTAGTATGATTGGTACGAGGATAAATGTGAGCAATTTGCTTTTGTGTAGCGCTAATGGTAAAAGTTTAACAAATGATAATGTTTTTCCCATTGTATCTGGGAGCGAACTTTAACTACTGATCCATACACGACATGCGTAAAGGTCGAGAGAAGTTAAATCTGAGACAAGAATACGTTACAACAAAACGAAACGATCATACTTAGATCCATTGGCCTTAAGGATTGATTCCCGAATGGTTAGTGTACAGTAAAACCAGACGAGCCCAAACATCAGCACAGGGTCCCAACGAGTTCCTGGACCCCGGAGTAGACAAATTACCGACAGAGCTAGCAAAGCGCACGTCACAACTAACTTAAAACTGAAATGTCATGTTCCAAATAAAAATATTACTGAAAGTTAGTATGAAAGAAATATAATCATCAACTGCCATCATCCAAAATCAATCTATCCTCTCAAGTTAAAGGGCAAACTTCACTACATCGTTCCCTGAGTAGTCAGTGTCCAACAGCTTTTGTTACTTCTGAACAACTTTTGAAAGCTTTGGGGATTCATTCTTTAACAACATCATTCTTGGTATTTTTGGCATAGTACATCAAAAGGCAGGACTAAGTGACAAAGACTGAATATGCTGCGAACGTACACGCTACGCAATGGACGGTACACTAAGTTTAATCTCGATTCAATCCTTGACGTACTTTTCATATTCGATCTTGTAGTTGAGTTTCAGTTTGTTGCTACGCATTGCCACACTCACAGAGCCTAAAACGAAATACAAATATTTTCCAGGCGGCGCCGGCAGGTTTCGCCTGATAAGCCTGATGGCATCTTCAAGTTCGGCAGCGTGCGAGTCCAACTCTGTAGCCGCTTTTGCAACAACTGGATCTTGTGTATTGTTTTTTCTACTTTGTGTAACAGGTTTCATGCTGTGAATATAAACAATAGACAAGGATAAAGTACCGTAAACGTATCAGCCACTTTTAACGGAAATAACAACGCTTCATTGTGTTACTTCACACATTCAAAACATCAGTAACGTTACTCATGAAGCACAAGGTCGATGAAGGCGATAGCGTAACAAATAAAACGAATTGTAGAGATTTGAAATACCTCCATATAAACAAATCTGTCGGTTATTGTTATTTCTACTATTATTGCCCACAATCGATGATTTTTTCCGTCGACTGGACCTTATAGAACCGTTTATTGATTGATAAGTTTGACTCCGACTACATGTTTACCTGGTCAGCTGAACTCGTAATGGAACCAAATGATGTAGTAGATGCCTCACTTGACTGGCGCAGAAATCTTCGCTTTTTTGTAGTGCTTTCTGATAACCGAGTGACGCAGTGAATGCTGGCTTGAAAATTTGACAAAACATGAAATTATGTTTACGTTCTAAATTAGCCTTGTACCTATCTTATGATGAATTTATACAAAGTTAAAATGTTTGGTGACCAACCCGTTGGTAAGCGAATATCAAAACCGCATATGAACTCTGTACTGTGAATAGGCGCCCATACATGTACTAATTAGCCGAGGTAAGTTTTCCTATCATCGAATTAATAGACTGTTAGAGCACTGAAACAAGCTGGCCCACGGAGACCATTGAAATCTCGAAGAATGCGTCGTTACTATGAAGGAACGAAATACAACAGGGACACCCTACGATTTACTAGGTGGCGATTGCCACTGGATACCCAACTTACCCTTTGTTTCAGTCGCATGACTTAAAACACAATAAAGCGCCTCTTGCACCCGGCTAACGTCAGATAGGCCGGATAACGGCAGATAGGAGAACAAAAATCAAGAGACATTCAAATCGATGAAGAGAAGATCGACAGTCGATGACCCCGTTAAAATAATTATGGGAAGTCATCCATGGTACATGATTAATTAATAGTCAATCCTATGCTTCGCTATGTTTCGGGTCTCATCGCTAAGCTTTAGCAACGAATGCTTCAACTAACCTGTAGTTTTTCTTTATATTCTTGATAAAGTTTGTTGACCTCTTCCGCTATAACTTGTAACCTGACGATGTCGTCACCCGGCGTTACCATCCTGGCGTATCGAACGAGCTTATAAATAGAAATAATCGCAGTACGCAGTGCAGATGTCAGCGTGGAGCAGAAGATAAATGGCAACAGAACAGTGAAGATATTCAATCGTGTTTACTCTTGCAGCCGCAACACTAATGGACAGTAGATCAGTAGACAGGGCCATTGAATAAACCATTGAAGTTGAACGTTTCCAAAGCCTTCTGCCTCACGTTATAAAGAATAAGCATAACCTAAAGTACAATTTCGTGCTACACTCGTTATCATTCTAGTGAACATTTAGCAGCTTCGTAGTAGATGCTTTATAGAATCACGGTCCTGACGAAATGTAACCTTTTTCATAATGCTCTCAGATATGACGCTTTCAAAATAATGTCCGCTAGAGGTTCTACACAACGTTAGTTGCATTTGTTTGCCAAAAGCTTGTTTGTTGCTCTGCTAAAAATGGCTTGCACGGTTCGCCGTCCACTTCTCTGTTGAAACCAGGTGGAAACGCAAGCTAGGAACATTGAATCGATTTCTTTTTTTTCACAGTACCACCGCTGCCACACTATGCACTTGGACAAGCATCGAGATTTTTCCCGCAAAAAAGCGACCATTTACCGCGTCATCGTACCGTTATTTAACTAATGGCCAGCGAAGTTGAAAAATAACAGTACTTAAAATTGTCAGAGTTCAACAAAATAAGTGTACTACTCCCCCGCCTTCGCTCGACGCTGACGTTATCAGCATCTATATGGTTTTTCTCGAACGCAAGTGGTCGCTCAAGGACGCCAAATATTAGCGTGCCGTCAACACATCCGACGGAAGACCGACTTGAAGAGGCGTTTATCTATAAAACATGGACCGGGAAAGCGCCCCGGTCACCGACAGGCAGAGAACGCCAGCCGATAAGTTTCTCATTTCGCTTCCAAGCCTGTCTCCAAATGTATTCACGTTTGCGGAACGCGGATTGATAGGAAAGACAACAAACGATGCCAATAGAACGACTTGAGCAAATGCAACAGTTGCACCGAGTTATGCCATAATATTTTTAGTATAATATTTATTGTAAAAGAACCTTGTAGACTTTAATAGGTAAAAACTACATTGAGGATTTCAAGTGTCTTCAATCTTAAATAGGAGCGGTGATCTAGCTATCCAATCATTCG
This sequence comes from Varroa jacobsoni, assembly GCF_002532875.2. NCBI lineage: Eukaryota > Metazoa > Arthropoda > Arachnida > Mesostigmata > Varroidae > Varroa > Varroa jacobsoni. Next base: position 156,348 of record NW_019213437.1, read on the forward strand.
CGAGATGACCTTTAACAAACATTAAAGACGCACTGCCTCCGGGAATTCGCAGACGCTATCAACTGAAACCCATGAAGCCTACGGAACGAACCGATTGTTTAACAGAATAATCTTTTTACCTCGACAACGGTTACGTTTACAAAATAGTATGCCAAATAATACTTGCTAGCATGTCCAAGGCGCATTGCTGGCGATTGATTTTTTTAAAGAGTTTATGGAAATTGTTAAATACGGTTGTTAAGCTAGCGAAACAAATTAACTGCAATAGATGTGGCCCCGATGTACGTCTGGTCATTCGTTGGCCAGCCCACGCGTGCTAAATGTACAGAAGATACCAAGTTAAGTTAGTTAGTAACTATAACGGGATCGCTGCTCCATTTTTGAAAATCTTAAGTTCAGAGTTCTAGTTCTCTTCTGTTGCATTAGTAGAGTCCTACTCATACCTACTGCTAAAAAGTGATCCCCGCCATTTCATCGGCAGGTGTCCTGGGGGTACCGCCGCTAAGGGGCTTCAGTCCGCACAAACATCTATATGGAATTCCTAGAATCGTATTATACTGTTGTTTGTACCGCGTTCTTGGCTGCTTTCGTTCCTTGCTATGTTTTGTTGGATTGTCACCTAGCGATTCATAAGCTAGACAAGGTCTTATTTACTACTGCGAATATTTTTGGAGAAAAAATGTTCGTAACAATGATGACACAAATCAAAAACTATTTTTTGATGTTTAATAAAAAATGACCTTGTTTTTACGGCTTAGCATCTACATATTTACATAACTGTAAGCATTTTTACAAATTGACACCACACTTGCCTCCGACCGTGTAGTTTCAATAAAAAATATCATCAAACAGCTGAAAATCAGCAATACGATTTGTATATAGGGAAAAGAAATTATCACAAAATCATAGGTGCAACACCGACTGTAAACGGAACTGGCTAGTCTAGTGCTATATAAGCGTCCCCTTCAATTCCATAATTGTTTAAGCAATATCTCAAGAAATTTCACTCTCAGTCTGAATTGTTTGTGTTTTGTCATCAGAAATGGCAAACGTTTCTTCGCACGGAGTGGGGAAGTTCAATTGAAGCCGTCCTCCAAGCTGTACTTCCGTAAACTCGTTCAATTCATTCGTCAACTGTGTGATATCTCGGCGAAGTCCTTCCATCTGTTCGTAGACCTCATTGCGCCTCTCGCAGTCCTGAAGGCAGATTGTACACTTTATCAACTAAAATGTTGTCCTAAATGAGAAACACTGAAATTTGGTCAGAATACATATTGCAATCGCACTTTTTTCGTCAATAGTCGTTTACCTTACAACTCGACTTGCCGTCGTATAGTGAACTCGGGGGGACGGACTCGACTTCACATTCAAGTTTCCAGCGGCGACTTTCATGAAGATGTATCTGTCGTGCATTACACCAGAAGAGAATCGAACAATCCTGTTATAGATTTAAACAGCGAAGTGTGAAGAACAAAGGCAATCGTATGCTATTTCACTTTTGTGCTTCCTCCAATTAAGTACATACAGATAATCCAATCAGACGAGCAGTTTTTTTTTCTCTCGGTAGATGCTTATATATGAACAGGTTGAACGTAGATTCTTATCGTTCAGTATACATGACACACTCAATTTGAGCTCTACTAACGTATGACAGCATGTGTCAGTATCTAAAAAGTCGCTCTACAAGGCCGGGATTTACACGCTGCCACTTACTTTGCCCATGTAGCTCGTTAAATAACGGAATGGCATTGAGTAATAATGGGATAAATAACAAGCTCTGTATGTTCAGCCTAAAGTCTATAATTTAAATGTAGTTAATTTTCTCGCTGCTTATATATAGCCTCACTTCACTCTGCCAAACTACTACTTTACTCATCATAGTTTTTTTTATTTTCAGTTAATCTACTTTGTAAATGGGTCATGCACGGACGGTCTAGGGATTTTCTCACTAGTTTCACGTGACTTGACCAACAAAAACAAATATCCCTAATAATTTTTACTCACAATCGAATCGTGCGAATGGAGTCGACCACGGTTTTCAAATGACATTCCGCAGTATAGGCAATCCACAATTCCTCTCCGTTGAACACTAAATATATTTGGAACAGCGTTGCCCTTGAAACGAGCAGAGCAGATTTGAAACTAAGTTAAAGGTATCACAGTGAGCCTTCGTATTCCTTGTGTATCCATATTTCGTCGGACGACTAAGACTGTAGCTAGTTATTACAAAATACGTCAGGCTAAGTTCCATGGAAAAAGCAACGAAGAATTTGTCGTGGGGTCTGGCCATAACGAACGAGTTCCTCATTTTATTGCAGGTTAACTAACAAAAGTGATAACTGATAACGTGCGTTGTAAATTTCCAAATCAATCATACATATATATAACAGGAGGTCATTTAGGCGATTCTAAAGTTAGCTTCCAGTTATATAGATAAAGATCAATAATATACAGGTAATATTTTATGCTTGTCTACGGTAGATATTGTTGAAACAAGATAAGAGGAGGAATTGACCGGTGCTATGTAAGATATGAGCCAGTAATCCCCCCACACGGATGATGTACATCTGAGCTTGTAGAAATCTGGATTAGGTACGATATGTGACAACTGATTCTCACCTTGAGGTGGCCGTTTGGCAGCTTTTGATCAGCCGAAAAATGGTCAGAGCAAACGTAGTTCGTGGAAATCGGACCGAAACCTAAGCTGTGACGCCGGATCTGATGTAATCGAATCGTATTATTGAGAACATCATCTACGCAATTCTTATAACTCGTCAAATTTCAGCTTCCAGTTTTGTCCTATCGAGTTATACGATTATGAGTAAATACATTTAAAGGTGTTCCACGAGCCAAAATTAATCTTTGACTTATTAACCTAAAAGGCCGTTTCGAGTTTTCTGTCTGCTTTTGTACATTCAAACAATATATACATTACGCTGAGTAAACAGAACGCACGCAAGGACTACAGAACGGTAATCCATGGAAGACGCTTGTTTCTCCAAGTTATTTTTCTGTAAATAGATTACGAGATTAACTTGTTGTTTTGCTTAAGAAGTTAATGAACAAACTTTATCTACGAACGACAGGCCTCACTTCTAGCTATTGCCATAGTAGTATAGACCTTTAGACCTACAACGGTGCCCACAAAATGAATATTTCCCCTGGCCCTGTTTCTGCGTCGGTTAGGTTAGGTTTAATACTACTTCGCCTATCGTGACGAAGCTCATTCATCTGTGATAATGCCTCTAATATGTTTGTCTCGTCTGTTACTTTGTTAAAGCCACAGCTTCCATTTGCTTCGCAGTAATAGATATATTTCTTCGTGCCATTAAGAGAGAAATTATTAGCGTATCTATTAACGTACTTACGAGATCTGTCCATATTTTGCGAGTGCCTGGCGCTGTCGGAATCGGGTAGAAAAGCTTGCCTGTAACACGAACACAATCGCATTCAGAATAACGCTATTTTTTTAAAGTCGCTATAAGTTTTACCATATTCTTTGTACCGTAACGTCGGAACAGGAAACCCACCAAGTAATTGATATTCCGCTTTATTCTATGGACGAGGCAGTGAACGGTCGGGATAACGAAATCAGTGTGTCTCCAAGCATGGTGCAGCATGGTGAACGTTCAGGTCAACTTTATCACTATCAACTTTTATTCAACAACAAGGTTCTATAATAATAATGTTAGTATTTGCTATTTATGTAGCATAAAAAAGAGACCAAAGATATTATTTTGCAGCTACTATTGTTGCAAAATTTACCTGGAACAGCACTATGATTTGATACATTCCCAACTAATTCTTCGTTGTAGCATTTAGCCATAAGCCATTATGGTAAACGAATAAAATCGAATAAAAAACGAACAAATAAAATCAAGAATAAGCAGAGAGCCTGCCGTTAAATATTCTTCCTAATCTGTTTGATTAAAAGTTATCGTATGATTATATCAATTTGGAGGGAAGTGACCAAATGAAAAGCTGCCATCTTAAAGCACGGCCTTTTAGAAGAAGCGAAACACGCAAACCCCGTTCCGTCCCGCTCTCTTTCCATCTAATGCTATAGTCTATTGATTTTTAGATACTTGAAAACCTACTTCCTCAATAAGAATGGATTCAAGACAAGTCTATACAACAAAGAAAAACCTACGCGGTTCGTTCATCCGGCTTCTGCAAGATTCAACGGTGCATCTAATTTGTGACTGATATGTTCGGTTAATAACTCGAGATGAGGGGCCCTTCTGTTGACCACCCCTGGGGGTTGCGTTCGGCGCATACTTCATTCCAGCACCGCGACCGCTTCCACGAGTGATGGTAGTAGCAGGAGTTCCACCGGTTTTCGGTAACTGTGAATGTCGATGACTGGTTCCGTGGTTATCCATAACAGCACATTCAATTGATAAAATGCTGATTTTTAGTAACACTAGCGTTGATCAGTCAGGGTCCCGCGCCGTATAACATTATATACCTAACGTACACCTTTTATCCAGAGCAATGCATATGACCAACTAGTACGCAATGCAATAATGGTTCCGCTGAATCATATTATACATCACAAGGACAGAGAAATATTCCCGCCAGTACGGTCACTCGTAACGTTCCACATTCTTAGAGCAACAAAAACAAAACTCCTGCACAACTTACGTTGTAATTATTTTGACATTGAACAGGTGAGGGTACACAGTACAACTCCTTCTCGCCCTCTTTTTCGGAATTAGCGCGGCGCGATCGACACTGGTTAAAACAGTTTGCATTAGAAAAGCGAACTAAAGCAATCAATGACAGTAGAACCGGTTGTAACGAATAATCTCTAATCTATGATGACAAACTGTTACACGAAGAAAAAATTAAAATACGTTTTTCGTATACACTATCTGACTACTACTTTCTGAACACACTCAAGTCGAATTTCGCAAAAAAACTTTGTTTTGATTGTGAATCCAGCTGAGAGCTGTATCTAATTAGGCAATCGAAAATGACTAGATGGCTGTTTCTCGAATATTTGGATACCATTAAGTTCCTATATTTTTTATTTAAAATTTTATTTTATAAATCAAACCGAGCGGCACAACTTCGAAACCGCTCTGTTTGAATGACCGGTGCGTACTGGTGCTTCCCGTGTTAAAGTGCTGTGTTAGGTTTGGCAATTTTTTCATTATACAGGACTTTGTTTAATCTAACAATGAACAGAAAAAGCCAGGGGCTAAGTCTGCGGAAATCGATTCGCCCTAGAGAAAGTCAGGTACCTTCTGCCGTGGTACCCAGTTCTGCTAGACGTGGCTTTGCGAATCGAAGTATACTGGACACAACCCGTAACTCAGTGGGAAGCGGGCGAATATCCCTTTGTAAGTAAATCTATGTTCCAGCTTAAGTTCCACCCTTACAATATGTTGAGACGTCTCTACAGAACCTGGCCCGTAACTTTGTTACTAGTAATTGAATCTTATCTGCGCATCCTTTGGGAGTTGTACAGCAGCATTGACCAGAGTCCTATTTTGTATATACTTCGAACGCTAGCCAAAATTTGGGCAAAAGAAATCTTATTTAAATGCTGGTCATAAAGTCCTGCGGTAGGTCTATCACACCTTAAATAGAATCGATGAAAAACCACCTGTTTTTAATGCTGCGACTTACAGATGGGCAAGTAAACCAGAAAGATCCCCGCGTTTTCAACGACGATTTCATTAAGCGAACTTTTGGCCGTATCAGGGACTTTCTTATACAGCAACGTTTAAGCGCCGAGATTGTCCCGACAACGAGCAAGTTAACATTAAAGCAATTTGAGAACATCTTTAAAATACTGTTTGGCTTTATTGAGCCTGCCTACATCCCGCCATCTGGTAACCAGTGGATAGAACAGGAAGTGCCCATCCTCATGGACGGGCTTGGATACCCACATAAAGTAACGAAGTCTATGATGCAGACGGTCAGTTCAAAACCGGGCCCAGTTGTTGGAATCCTCGACTACACGCTTGATGTCGTCACTGCGGTGGAGTGCGATCCAGTCGAAGCTATTCGACTCATGCAGAAAGAGGATGCTGTTCTGCAGGTGGAAACCGAGGAGCTCGCTAGGATATCATTTATGGAAGGTCTCAGCGTGAATGACAGCAAACTTAAGGCACAAGTGCTTGACCTAACCACTCGTCACAAAGGCATTCTTGATGAAGAGGACATCCGTGTGGAACGTGAGCGTATTCACAATGCGAAACAGGAGGCTGAAACGCAGCTTCAGTACCTCGAAGAACAGCTGGCTGAGCAGAAAGGCCTTGATAAGCAGATCGAAGACTTAGAGGAGTACCTTGAGCAGATGGAGTCTCGCCATGCGCATAAAGAGACGGAACTTGAAGCCATGAAAGCAGAGAAGGCGAAACTAGCTCAACAGATAAGTGACACAGAGGAGCTGATCAAACAGACGAAGCTTGTTGTCGATACGCAACCCATCTCAGCGGAAGAAATTCGCTCAATGCGTAGCCAGACCACAGGTAAGCTCTTGTTGTGTGGATTATCATCTTATTTTCCTGAACGAACTTCACTGCTCTACGAAGCACTGCCATAGGCAGCTAGCCCCCACGAAGCGTGTCCATGCCGGTTTCGAACTTATTTAGAAAGAGTACCTGTTAAGTGGGGAGCTATTGCTAAAAAAATACATCTCGATTTCGAACCACCTTACGTGTCCCTAGGTTTAGTGGACAAATTCGATATTACTGCACTATCACAGGAGCTTGGTCCATTAATCTGGATGAATTTTCCGGTTCTTATTAACAACGGCCCATTAACGCGAGTGTTAGCCGAGAACTAGATCTACAGTGACGTGCACATTAAACACGCAAGATGAAGACAGTTACATTGTTATATTGATTTCCTATTATGGCCTACTTTTACGGTTTACTTGTGTTTGGCTAATTTGAATTTTGCAGAGTTGGAGGCAACACGCAGCTCACTGGCGAGCAAGATGCGTGCGGTCGAATCGGAGTACGAGGCCGTATCCGGCTCGATCCGAATCGCTGAGTCGGAGCTAGAAATGGAATGCGGCAAAATTGCACAGTTGCGTCCTAGCGGCTCGAGAGTTGGTCCACAAAGCTGGTCTAGAGACGAAATGATCACTTGCGTGAAGAAAGCTGATCAAAGCGCTCGTCTGATGAACATGATAAACGAAGAGGCAAATCTGATCAATGCAAAGGTTGGCTTACTATATCAGTGCAATTACTTTAAATCGATATGTTCTGTTATGGTGTCTCGGATTACTGTATAAAAACAGTTTTTGTAATACCTTGTTAGCTAGCATGTGCCTAATATATATATATATATATATATAGAGGGAGAAAGAGAGAGAGAGAGTGAGAGTGCTGTTTAAGTAAACTGTTGTGGTTTTTTGTACGAGATTATTAACGGTAAGTAATGTTTTGTAATGTGTTTTCAACAGATTGCCGAGTGTCGCCGTATCGCAGAGGACAATCAAACATTTGAACTAAATCGGCGTAAGAAGCAGCAAGAAGTTGATTATCAAAAGCAGGACAAAGAGGCCCTCGATGAAAAGGTAGGCGTTATTCAGCTGTAGTTCAATATTAAACAACCTAGATTAGACTTTTAGACAGATCGGTGAAGGAAAATAGACACCGCTGATTGACGCTCGGTTATACGAGACATAGTGGACAATGTGGTGTTTCAGCAAGAAGGCCCTGTCCAGTGATTAGTTGATCATCTAACGCTTGAATATTACCTAAATGTACGCATTGACAGATGAAATACTTCAGTGCCCGTTTAGATGAGAAGCTTAAAGAGTTACTGAGCCAACGTCAGGCGGTCAGCAATCATGAAACCCAGATCGTCCTTCTCGACAAAGAGGTAGGTGAATACTAACGTGATGGCCGCCATACACTATTTGGTAGTTGTCAGCGTGAGCTCCATGATACTCGTATCATTCTATCGTTCATGTTCATCTATGTTCAATGGCCACTACTCCGATTTCCTCTTTTTTCGTTGATGTTTTAGGTGGAGGACCTGAAAGCAGAACGAAAGCGCCAGAGCAGTCTGCTAAGCGTAGCCGAGGCGAAACTTCATCAACAGAACAAAGAAGACGCAGCCGCTTTGAAGGTTCTTGAGATAGAGAAACAGAAAGTTGAACGGTAATTAGTGTTTCTATAAATCATTGTTCGTATCGACATTATTCCATATGTGACAGCTTAGGTATTTATTGCTCAAAATTTCTCTCTCTTAACAGGACAATTGCAGCCGATCGCGTGCGCATGGAGCAACTGGCCACGTACTATCGTGAATCATTTGCTGCGCTAAATGTGGACAGCGTTATAAAGGCTGTTTTACAAAAACTTGAAGTCGATCCCCTGCGTAGCTTCGTTAGTCGTTTTATGGATATTGAAAGGAGCGAACAACTTGGCTCATCATGTGACCCGCAGGTAAAATCATCACTGCAGTAGTATTGAACCTGAGTGTGGGAGAGGTCACACTGGATAAAATCAACGGAAACTTTCAGGTGTAAGGGAGGGAAATCAATAATGTGTTATTTGGTATACATGTGTTTACTATTTCTAAATTATATGTACACGTGATAAATTGCCTGTAAATAGTCCAACCAGAGCTCGAATCTACAATATAGACAAGCATTAGAAGCGATGGTGTTTAAATTACGATGATTCGGAATTGTATTTAAAAAACACAAATACTTAGCGTTACAGTACGGGTGTTGTATTCTCATGTAATTTTCTTCATGCGGTTAACTAACGTACCCATTGCCATTCTACAAATTTTTTGGGCCTAGGCACGGAGCTTTTTGACCATGATAAAGTAATAGAAAGCATGTCTATCTCAGAGCAAGCAGAACCAAATGTTAATGTGGCCTTTCTGCAGTTTTTATTTTTGCGCAGACATACACAATAGGTTATACCTTTTCGTGCCCTTTTGCTTACTTTGCCTCGCAGCAATGCAATGAGAATATAGACCTATACTTGATGATTGATAAAAAAAAAACTGTCGTAATAAAAAGTAATCTTTTTTTTCAGTTGACGTTAATCATTCTTTTTTTAGGGCAGATTCCTCTTTATGCTAGTATTCCTTATCCTACAACTGTCTAGTTGATAAACAGCAATCTCTCTCCTGTTCGCCATTTACTTAGCAGCAAATGCTCCCGCTATGAAGGAGGAAAATAGTTTCGGTACGAGTATAGACAAAATTTCGTTCATCCGAAGTGGCTGAATTTTTGAAGCACAGAGTCCTCAATTCGTATCAACATTTATCACCAACAGCGTACAATGCATGCCGTAGATTCGCAGTCATCGTTCTAAGCGTTAATGATTTTTGTTTATTTCAACAGAGCTTTCTTTTGCCTATATTTTTTACCCGGTTTCCGTCTCTGGCATACACTGAAACTCGCGGTTGCCCGTCGGCGGATCTAGTGCCGTGATGCATTAGAGACGACTCCTTTTATTAAGGGAACCCGATAGCTTAGTTATGACTAAATATATATGCCGTCGATTCAGCTGCCTTCGGTATGGTACACGGACAATTTTATTATATCAGTTTCATTGTTAGGGGCAGCAGTTCGACAATAATGGAACCCAATGGAAAATGGAGTTTATATTCCCACGTTGACTAGGTAAGCCGCCAATGCAGGCGAGATGTGGCACATTATGGATCCGGCACGGTCGCTTAAAATCGACGAAGGTTGAATTTCTTTAGTATGTAATTTTCCTGCCACCGACTGACGGTGTTAGATATATCTGTTTTTTCTTTAAAATTTTCAATAATTTCTTTTCTCACTTAACTTGTTCAGCTTTTCGAAAATCCTTGTTATCTTTTCTCTGGTTCCTTGTTTGCTAACTCACTCAGCCCTGATCTAACAGCTTCATTGCGACTTACCCAATGGAAATTCATTCACCTCGCTTCAACGCCGCCTACTTTTAGCGTTGTACAAATAAATAAGAAATCTCAATATAAAGTGCTAAATGGATGTTTACCACGAGTAGTGTAAGCTGGTTCTTATAACATACTGGGTCAGGCAGCCTGCAGTTAATCAAAAGCCGATTTTGTTAATAGTCACGAAGGAATGAACTTTCAGCGTCGATCGATTCACTGTTACCCCAGCGACACATCAACGACTAAGAAATGTTTTACCAAAAACAGAGCCTGACACTGTAGCTCTGTTGCCGTTCTTCCCCCACCCGCTAATCGTATTTATGAGCAGAAAAAAAAGAATAGGTACGACTAAATAACTCTATCCGTATGTTATACATAAAAGTACTATTATAAATTCGTAAACATAAACGTATTTATTGAATGCAGAAAGTTCATCTTGGCATGCACAATTGTAATCGTCGTTACGTTCCTATTAAAGTCATTACCATCATCACCATCATTCATAATCAGTCACCAGTTTCATCAACATCAACCATCATTGATGACTGACTGTCACGCTCTCTTGATATAATAATTTTGATCAATTCTCATTCTGGCACTATGAATATAATTTCGGATTGCCCCCGTCTCGACGGGATCGATTGGACACGCCAGCGAGGACCACATGTGAAACGAGAAGTTGTTTTACGAGCTGTCATAGAGGCTGCTCGGTCGTGTTTTTTTTGCTAAAGAACTTTCCTCTCGAGAAACGATTGTGCCAATGAGAAATAACAGCAGCACAGGCAGCAGACCCAGCTTGCTGTAGTAGTAGTGATGGTACCGCAAGGGTTTCTCGTTCTTATTCGTTGTTGTTGCTGCTGCGTCTTTCTCTTCGTTCTGTTCTTGTCGTCGCTGTCGCTGCTGTAGTTGGTCGTAATATTGTTGCGTCTGTCGTTGTTGTTGTTCGAAATAAACAAAAGAAACGAAGCAGATAGTCGCTTTAGGTAGTAATGATAAATTAGGGAGACAAGGGTTGAAGTTGAAAAGGCTGACAGGGTCCCGTTGGGCCGGATTTTGTTGTCCGTCAACCGCTAACCGATATGGAATTGTTGTAATAATAATAGGTGTTGCTAACTGCAGTTGTTGTTGTTGCAGCCAAATCGATAGTTGCGAGGGCGATTCTTGGGACTTCCGGCCCGTGCGGCGTCCGCAGGCCGCGCCTAATAACCGGTGAGCTCGGCGAAGGTCTGGTCAAGCTCGTCCGAGATGCTCTTGTACTTCTCCTTCTCCTGGACCAACTCGTCTGCACCAATCGAACAGAATATAGAGAAGAGAGCGGACGAAACAATCAGCTTCTGTTAATCGATGTCGTATGAATAAATTGTGGCTTGCTCGTAAGTGGCAGATAAATAATAGGGTACTGTGATATCTAAAGGAAGCAGGAAATCACCATGCAGTATGAAATTACTAACAAAAAATTTACCTAGCAAACCACTAACTATATACATGTGGCAACTTTATAATATTGTCGTTTCGAAGTTCAATCGTCGAGTTAAAAAATAAGAGGAATATTATAATGATAAAATAGTAGGCAGGTTAAAAGGTGTTACAAACCTGGATGCAAGAACCTCATGATCTGAGGTGGGGGATTAGTAGATATAGGACACCACTTGTAGTTGTGCTCGGAACATGGTGAGGTTGAACTCGCTCATAGCATTATATGGTTAAGTGGAAATTTCACGACGTGTTGATTGACGTGGGATTGTGTTCGCGTCATTTTAGTATGTCCGAATAGTGAAATTGCGCTGTTGTTCAGAATGTTGATCCCTGTATTGATGTTGCCCTACTGTTAAAACTTCGCACTCTGAATGACAACGGACAAGGCGCAGAGCGAGATATAAAACAGGATCAGTAGGTATACGGCGCGTAATTTTTTTGCGGTGTGACGGCATACCAACGACCTCAGAAACGGCCGTCATTATATTGATATTGGCGGCGCTTGATGAGCACTATGCACATACCATCAGAACCTTTATTTGCTCCTATGTGGGTTGAAGAAAAAACTAAATCAGGTTTTCATTTACCTTTACATCCAAGAGAAGGCAGAAGAAGACAGCGAAAACCGAGAGAAACGCTAACGAACGGCTACGATTGCTCGTGTCAGTTTATTGCGCAATGACTCTTCATAGAGTAAGATCAGATTTATCCTAGACACGGCCGTTGTACACAAACTATGTGTCATGCTTTTTTACATAATTAAATATAATAAACTGTTTAACTGTAATAGTAATAATAATGATACTAGCAATAATAGTTATCGTCGTTCTCGTAATAATATTATAGCGATATTTTACCACTTATTTTCACTTTATTTTCTCGCTTTCTTTCTCTCTTTTTCTCTCTCGCTCTCTTTCTCTCTCGCTCTCTCAAAAGGAAGCTGTCATCACCTCGTTCGTTCGAGTCTATATGTTGTTTTCATGTGTTATGTCAATGCTGTTCTGCCTAGAATCGATTGACTGCTTGTTTTTTCCGTTTTTTTTTTTAATTATTTTTCTCATAATTTTTACTTACTGCCACTTGCAATATTTTAGCAAATCAAGCGACGGCAGCAACCACTAGCAGCTGGCCGTATCACCGACGCGCAACAAACAAGGCGAGGTATATATATATATATATATATAGATATATATTAGGAAAAAGGTAAAGAGTTCCTGCATAAATCCCTACATGGAATGGTTGTCAGTTACGTTGTTTTTTTATTGATCGCAGTAAATATTGTTGTGGCTATACAATGCTGTTGTACTCGTAAGTAATTTTGTTGGCAACATTTCTTTTGGTAATATTCGACATTATTGATTACCTTTAACGATTGCTTTTGATTCAGAATTTACGATTAGAAAGTAACTTGGCAGAAGAAATTGATTTCACTTGCAAATTGGGGCCGGTTTGAACTTTTCAATTTCTAAATCAAGAATCAATGGCGGAACTGGCTTCCGCTAGAGTAGTGCCACAAAAGATCAGCGCCACTCTCAACGGGCTCGCGGCCATATATTTATATATTTTGTCCGCGTCCCCGTGAAACCGGTCAGCAAAGAATAAAAAAAAATATTAAAGCCTAACTAAGTGGAAATATTGTGGGGTATTCTGTATTCAGCACACATTCGTATCGCAAGTCCTCGCGAAGAAATGTTTTTTGCAAAGTTTGCAAGCAAATGTTATTACCATCGCGTGCTTTTCCGTGAAGGAGTTTTGCTATCCCTTCGTATTTCTCTCTGTCTCTGAGTCTATATGGCTGTGGGTATGTTTCAAAGTGCACGCCTAAATATGCCTACATGTGCGAACAGGTCTCTTGTTTCTTTGACCGTAAGGGCCCTTTGGAATGGAATGGAATGGGTGGTAACGGCAGTACAAACGCGGCGGCAGTATATGCCGTATGGCAGTATTCTGCTATTATGCTTTTTCCTGTTCCTCAGCCACTACGGCGACGGTAGCGGCTCCGAAAGAAATTTGGCATGGACACCCGAAAATTTCGTATTTACGCCATACACTCTTATTTGCACTCTTCATATCAATATAAGGGGCATTTGCCTCTAGATAAGGGACTTATGTCAAAGTTCTGCCTCACTGTCAGACAAAGACCCTATTTTTAGCGCCTCATAGTTTTCTGTCTTTGTATTTTTGGGTGTATCTATGTGTGTGTGTGAATGGGTGTACGAGTGGGTGGGTGTAGGTAAGTGGGTGTCTGGGTTATTGTGGGTATATTCGTGTGTGTCTGTGTGTGTGTGCTTGTGTTTCAAAGGACTAATCTTCTGTTGTTTTTTCTTTCTGCTAAATAGTTTTCGATCGTAGGTTGTATGTCACAGGCGGCAGGAGGCGACATAAGGTCTAGGATACGCTGGAGGTTGGGCGGAGAGGTTACATCGACTGCAGGTCCTTCAGGGTGGTTTCCACTTCGTCCTGCAGCGCCGCGCACTTCTCACGCTCAGAGCCCAGCTCATCTGATTACCCATAAATATACAGGATGAATGCATCGACGATGAGATGATATTACGATAGGCCCAATAAAGCGTACGGCCGGGATATTAGTTGAAACCGTGGTCGACGACAAAGCGTATGTAGACGCAACGGCCATACACGACGCGATCATCGTCATTAGGAACAATCAGGAACCACACCATAATCAAGGGACGTAGAAGTAGTGGTATAGAAGGGATCCACCAGAAACAGCAGTCATAATCATCGCAGCAAAAGTCACACAGCGGCACACGGGGTTCACAAGGGAAAGGAGCAAGAGGAAACAACATATTCAAACATTCGAATATTATTAATTACAAACGCATTCCCTAGTTAAAGCGGTCTATCTGATTATTGTCATGGGAGACGAAACATGCGCCATTCTTTAAAGTAAAGAAAGATTAAAATACAGACAAAACATGTTTACTAATCGCAAACTATTGTTTAATTATAAACTGGCCAGCTAATCTACTGAGTTTACCTTTTCGAATGCGGAAAAATAAGCATACTTTGAGACATCATACTAGATTTTAAAAGGGTATGTGCCAAATAAGTATTATATTTACTTTGAATTATGTTCCCCGTTCAGACGATTCGGACAATATGGAAATAATACTAGAGAAAGGGTTTGAACCTTGCCCATGACACCGTTAGGGTTTCCCTTGTTCCATTTCTCACCTCAAACTTCAACAGATCTTTGTCTGTGTCTACAAAAATCTATATGAAATGCACTGATATAGAGAAAAATCCTCGTATATGTTTCATAAACTTACCCTCGAGCCTGTCGACCTCCTTCTGAAGCTTCTGAACAGACCTCTCAGCGAACTCAGCGCGTGCCTCAGCCTATCAAATAATATATGTCACGTAAGATATATGAGACGTTAATATACGATACTAAGCAGTTTTTTTTTTTATTTGGGTTGGGGTCAGATTGAACAGGCAAGTTGAGAAACGGAGACGGCCAGACCAAAATCTGGCTAGGTATCACAGAATTTGAAAGACCCGGTAACAATCAAGCGATATCCTTCACCTACTTAAGCCGGTGTTTGCCCGAGCTCTCTCGACTAAGGAAATCTATCATTATACGTGGCGCCTACAAATTTTATTATCTTCGAAGAGTGCACTCTTTGCAGAATTTAGGAGAATGCAGAAGGTACGGACATTTTGATAAGAGATTATTCATTTTCCTTTTGTTTATCTCCGCAGTTTACATGCTGTCCACAGTTGACATGGTAACATTTTAGGCAAACGATCGATAGGTTAGGAATTGAGATGTCATTTTGTTCCTCGTTTCTGTCATCTCAGATATTCTGTTCTGTCTGTCAGACTGTATTGCCGTATTGTGTGATCTTAGTTAGTCTGTATATTGTAGCCTCTTGGCAAGCTACAATCTTACGACTCCGACTGTCTCTTCATCTGTCTTCCTGACTCGTCCGTGTTCGGGCTATGATCACGAATACACGTCCTTGACCGCGATTACCGTTGCGGGCAACATGACGCCAACACAAAGTGGAATCATTCTCCGTCTATGTTACAGAAACATTTTAGTCCTTTATGTATTAGTAGCTGCATCCCATTGGTGAGCACACCCTAATCTCGTAGATCCTAATTTCCATATCAACTATACCTATTAGACTCCGTTTATCTTCGACTGGCTCGAGAAGACTCACCTATTTCCACTTGATTGAAATATTATCGCATAATGTCATGCAGGATGCATCGAAACTGACAACAGCAACATCTATTTCGATATCTTCTGTGCACTGTCCGTTTACCACTTTCAGGCGTAACAATCCCTTTGATTCAATAAGTCGATTTAGCAGACAACTAGGCCACGTTAGCAGTAGCTTGACTTTGGCCTGAGTGCGTTGCATTGGAAGCTCTTACGTTCGCTTACAATCGAAAAAGAAGATGACTGAATCCGGCGTTCCTCAATTTCACCCGAAAATGTACCTTGACGGCATAGTATACCATTTCTCCTAAAACTTCAGTAGTAGTATTTTTTGTTCTACTTATTAATGCCATCATGCTTCTACAAATTCGTCGTTATTCCAGATCAGTATGGTCATATCACTAATATTAGCATCGGCACTATCCACTGGTTACCTCCTGAAGCCGTCCGGTCATCTGGCGAATCTGCATCTCGTACGTCTCTTCCTTTTGCAGGGCCTATAGTCAGGTTTTCGGCGGGAACGGGATTATTTTGGCAGGTTGAGGAGAGGGAGGGGTACAAGGGAGAACAAAGCCACGACTGTTACATAAAGGTTCACTACAAATAACGCTATCATGACTCATACTCACCTCTTTCAGCTTAGCTGTTACAGTGCGGATCTGCAGTTCATATGCCTCTTCTCGTTGCTGAGCCTGTTGTTGTATTGTGCGAGAGCGACGGCAGCAGGCGTGATTGTGGTTTACAGGCAGTGCAGACGAGCATTCATTCGGTTGATAATCAGTCATTTCATTGGGTAGTTGTTCGTGGCAGTGGAGGTTTATCATGTCAGAGCAGAGCAGACCAGGGTCGACAGAATTGGGAGGTGGGAATTGCGGATCAAACAGACGGACAGATGAGTAAACCGACGACAAACAAACAAATAAATAAGCAGTGCAGATAAAATTGCCGAATTGTTATTTCTACTTTGAACTAGGATCGGTAGACTATACTACAGCGTTCGGTTAGCGTATTATTATTATTTCTATTCTTCTTTCGGAGTACGGAATCGAAAAATTTGCTAGCTGTTATGACGTCCATATTTTGTATATCACATATAAAAAAAATCTACACATGAACGATCAAGGCACAGTAGCAAAAATGACAAGGACAACACAAATACGAAATACACAGATCCGTACGTGCTAAATTCAGTCCATTACAATGGTTGCCCTAATGTTTGTGGTAGAGGTGAAAAAAACGTGTAGAACAAGAAAACGAACGTCCTGTATAAATAGTAAACCCTAATTATCATGAAGCAAGCTAAGGCGATGAGGTATGTACATTATAGGACTATTATCGAATACTTTATAATAAGCAAAATGGACTAAGAATATCTGTTCGTAGATGCAAAAAGAACGAACGCCCTTCAGAGTTTGTTCCAGACATTCATCGTAGAGGACTCAATAACACCAGAACACAACTAGGTACTTGAGACAGGACATGATACAAGGAACGGATCTGGACCATGCAAAAAAGTTAGTCATCATTAGCAAACGCTAAAATGATCCCTTATGATGAAGAAGAAGATAGGATATGAGACGAGACACCAGAAGGTAACCATAAAACTACTTATTAGAATGGTAAAAATAGGGTAGGGAGGGGCATGTGAGGTTGGTTGCTAATGTAACACTTTTGGTAGCGATGGTCGCAATTAAACGCTAGAACAAATATGGAAAATTGCGTCGACATGCGCAGATGTGACAATACCTTTGATAGTCAGAGTTGAGGCATTGAACGGCGAACCCTTACTCAGAGAATAACAGCTTAGTAGACAATGTGTAAATATGTGAAGGAAAAATATGTTGTCCATACACGTTAGCCACACAGCCATGGCTAACGAGACAGATATACGTGACAAGACCACATACAGTGGAAATACGGTGGAAGAGATTCAGTTGAGCAATGGTATAAACAAAAACGTTACGATACGGAAAGTTTATGTAAACACACAATTTATACACAATTTATATTCTATAGTATACACTAGATATGCGGATATAACATGACAAATGGTGTAGCTTATATGTATTTAATGAGGATGTGTGAAGATTAAATCGAAAACGCACCTTCTCCTCGGACACTTCAAGAGATTTCAGGTTGTTACCAACGACGCGTAACTCCTCTTCAAGCTCGACGATTTTGCTGTAGTTTGTCAAGTCGAGATAAAAATTTAAGTAAGGATAAGTGCATATTGCTATGTAAATCTCACTAAGAACATAACACACTTGTTGTTACACAGGCCACCTGATAGTTAACGAGCACTTCAAACGCACATACGATTTATTTTTGGGAAATATTTCACTCTACTATCATTCTGCTATCACCTTGGAGGTGCTTTTGGTTGACAGCGGAATTCCAACGAAACAAATATGTTTTTACATTCCTGCTGGTGATCCAGAATTCGTAATAGGTTCGGGCTATTTATTAGTCGAATACTGCAGATGGATAAACAACTTATGGTCTGGTATCAACGCAGGGTTGGACATGTTGCCTTACCTTTCGCTGGTAGACGCGCGCTCCTCGGCCCTTTCGAGATCAGTCTCAAGGAGTGCAATCCGTCGTGCCATCTATTTTGTTGTTGTTGTTGATGCCCACAAGTGAAAACCGTGGCCGACAACAACGAACGGATTGATCGATCGTGTAGTCGTTATTAGGCATACCACACGCACACGTTCCAGGCACACGCACAGGTGGTTTGCACCACGGGTGGTAAGTTATGATTTGGACATGCGAATTCATGGTGTATAGGAGAAGCACGACGCGTCAGAAAATACAGAACAAAAACAACGGCAAATCAGTTAGTGCAATGCAAATGGTTTTCGCAAAGTTACGGAGTACTTACGTCTCACCGGTCTCAGCACGATCTTCAGCGCGCTCAAGATCAGCCTCAACCATGGCCAGTTTACGCGCGACCTGGGTATCCGTAACACCATCAGATGAATGGCGGTAGATGAAGTAGCGAGGAACATCACCGCGGAACAACGAACAGATAGGACCAATGGATAATCATTTAGAAAATCTACTTATCGCAACTCACAAGAAGAGAAAATGTTAGGCACCATTCAAAAGGTTTGTTAGCGTGAGCAGACAAACCGTGTTTGTCGGAAATGATCAGTCGAAAAATCGGCCGGTTTTGCGTTGATCGGACGGATGACTAGCCCCCTGAATACGACAAATGGTCCAGACGTTGTCCGTTCTAAGGGTTGTTAATATCACAGTGAGTAGTAAAGGACAAATCCACACATAGTTACATACACATGAGAACCGCACTCGGAATTAAGTTCAGTCAAGCCAGCAGTTTGTCGACTGCTGCTTCTCTGGGTGTAAAACTCGGAACATGAAACTGTTTTCACCTCATCATATTTCCTGTCAGCGTCCTCAGCCATCAGTTTGGCCTCCTTAAGGTTAGCCTCGAGCTGATCCATGCGTTCCTCATCGGTGATGTTCCTGTGTTCAAGCATCTTACGCATACTGCTCGATCATGAGAGTGAAGGGAGCGGAACAAAGAATCATACGTTCATAATTTAGCCTTCGAGTACCTCATCCGCTGAGCTGATGATCAGGCGGTAGAAAGCGTTCAGGCTTCCCAACCGACCCCATAGAAATCATGAAAGACAAACTGCGACGCCGATTTGCAATAATTGACAAAGTGCCACTTGTAATAGTTATTTAGCCGACTCAACTAGTGGCAATCTAAACAAAAGCTAACGACAGTTTAAAGGCAAACTTTCATTTTTCATGTTCTTCTTTTCACCACGCTGTACTGTATGGGACAGCGGCATGTTTCAACGTGAAACCCACCATAATTCCTAGGTATCTGCGTTCCATTTCAGTGTTGACTAAAAAAGCTACTTATCACTCCTCTGAATTCGTCATTTAATGTGGGTTACCATATTATGCGTAGGAATACGTGCTAGCGCCGAAATTTATAAAACAGAGATTACGATAAAAATATTGAGTTAGTCACCGAGCAGGCGACCCATCAATCGCTACCCACGCAACCACTATTAACAAATGGCTATAAATAGAATAGCCAGAAATTGCCATTACAATGATGATTCTACTGCGTCAGAAATTCTAGAAGTTTGCTCTGTTATGATATTTCGCCGTATTTCTCTAATTTATGTCTAATCATTTCATCCATCTACTTTTCCTCTACTTTCCATCTACTTCTTCCTCAATCGAGTTCTTTTTTTTCATTCCTCCTTCCTGCACCACTGGGTAAAACAAATCGGTCTTGGACCCTTAAAATTCTAGCTCCAGCAGACTCTATGACAGAACTAAACTACACTACGGCTAAGCCTTGCCCCAGCTAGAAATAGACACAGCGGAGTAGTCTAGCTAGTGCATCTACCCACTCAGGCACTACTGAAGCAGGAATTGTAATCCCATTGATTTCGATAGCCATATTCGTGCAAGCAGACAGGCCTTGATACCGTCATAGGCGCCTGCTGCTTACAGACTACACACTGTGTAGATGGAAGACTGCCAACACGTTTAACGCTAACATGGCAATTTGCGACATCTTTCTCCTGTATCTCACATTCAATATGGATTAAGTGCTGATGATGTTCCTAAGCATAATTATAGATCCGCTGGCCTCTGCTCTGTAGCATATCTTTGCTGGACGTTGGCGTTCTTTTAAGAGTCTATGCATAAAAGCTAGTATATATATATGTGTATGTGTGTGTGTACGATTAGACAATGACATTTTTTCACGCAAGTTCATGAACATAGAACCAGCAGTAGCGTGAACTATTTACGAGTGGGCGTCAAGTACGATCGATCGAAGACCCTTACTGACATCGGCAAAAAAAAATCGAGATCTGTGGCTGTGTTTCCCTCACAAGTTTAGCATGTCTGTCTCGTTAGTAGCAATGGTTTCTCGAATACAGATTGACAATGGTTAATGTGGGGCAGGAGATAGTAAGTGACTTTTGCCGGCATTTGTAATGCATCGGATCGGATAGGAGACAACATACCAGAGCACACACTAAAAGCGGGTCAGTGGAACCAGATTTTCTCTGCAACTGGTCGTCGTACGCATACGCGAGTACCCTATTCACCCTAGACTTCATCTACTACAATTTGGATCAGTTTTTTCGTATGACGAATTTCGACAGTCGAACATATCGATATTATAGGCCCAGCCGGGCTGGTTTGTTCGCAGATTCTGAGGAGAAGGTGCTCACTCAGTGGCTAATGTAAAGTATTTTTGGTAGATCTGTCTGTAACGAAATGAAATTGAACTAATTACAAAAATTGAAATGACAATTTGTGGCGTCACGTTTTTCCATTGATTATTCAATTAGCCCCATCTATAATTTGTTCGACAAACAAAATGAGCTGTCAACGTGGTGGCCACACTGAAGATCCTTTTTATAGGGTCTCTTCAACGGCTACGCGACAGAACGTTTATGATCGTTCTAAACTCAGAACTAAGGATAACTACTACTGTAGCTGCTCAATTAGTATACCTGTTAGATAATAAGAATAATGTAATATCATTATAATGAATTCGTTCGATTTTTTCTAATTGTTGTAATAGCCTTTGTTGTAGATGTCAAATGATTAGTTAAAGTAATGGTGAGCTGTTCGATGACGGTTCGTACCTCCTCATATTTTTTGTCACTCTCCTCTGCGATCAGTCGCGCCTGGCCTAGTTCTCCTTCAAGCGCGTTGATTCGCTCATCTTCCATGTTAGTTCTGTTTTCCAATGCTTTACGGATGCTGTGTACGTGCCACGCGAAACGAAGACAGCCGATTGACAGCACATCACCACACACAAGAGGTCATTTAGGTGGGACGGGTGGATCACAAAGGTTTTGAAGAGGCGGGGAGTTGAGTCGAAGGATTACGAGTTTGAGGATATAGAAGTTGTGGGGCAATGTGAAATGCAACGAGGGCAGAAAGAACGCGGGTTAATGGGGTGCGGAAGCGCACACGTTGAGATGATTGGTACACGCGAAGATTTGCGCCCCCATGGTGGCGCAAATGAGCAGGCCGTTAAGCAAACGAAACATAGAAATTGTTAGAAAGATTTAAATAGATTGAACCGTTTCTTACTACAAATTGTCGTAGGTCGTTTTGCTGTTACCGCGATAAATTATCGTCTTAGTTTAATTTAACCAATTATACTTGAATATATTTGCATGATATTTTAGGAAATACTAGTGGGCAATAGGTGAAGTTCATCTATAATAGATAGAAGTTGAAAATATGGTAAAATTTAAATAGTTGGTATTAAATGTCAAGCCAACACTGACAAAACATTCAAGTAAGAAAGGGTTTTTCTAAATGTCTGTACGTTTTTCCATTTTGTTTCCTGGTCCGTTCGCCGTAAAACGCAAACCCATTGATACGTGAACGAGGTTTGGCTGATTTGATAGGTAAGAACTCCCCATTAGGCTACCCCAAGCGCGTCCATTCATCCTTTTCGGTTGGGCTGTCTCACCACGTTCACTGCCATCATCGATTTGTTCGCGTACAAATCACGCCACGATACGAAGGCTGAACGTGGGCTGTAATCGTATGTACTGGCTGCGCATGTCGTATGTTAGCTGATGACTGCGTCAGTGAGTATACATAGAACATATTGTTGACTCCCCAGCGTCCGGCAAAAACGTTAAGGCCTCCAAAAACGGTTACCGACACAGAGAGGCTGTTTGTTTATTCTCTTCGATTGAAATAAGCATTACTGCCTTCCGCGACGTGCTAGCACGGGTACTACTGCTGCTGCCGTCGATACCAAAACCAACACGACAGCTTTTTTTGGGGGGCAATAGCCAGCCAGCCAGCCAGCCACCCAATAGGGGGCCCAGCTACTGGCAGAAAGTCTGAGATCAGTCTGGGCAGTAAATAGCTACAATCCAAAAAGTCACCAAGGTACCAGCCTTGAGAAATAGCCAACTGTGAACAGCGACGGCACTGCTGATACGTCTACGACGCGGCGCGCACTTTTTAATTATGAATATCCTGGACGGGCAGGTGGGCGGGTGGACAGACCAATCGACAGACGAACGGAGAGGCCTACGCAGGAGTGAACTCATGTACTAGAAAAAGCATCCGATATGACTGTTAAACTATCCATATTCCGACTATCAACAGTATTACAAAATAGCTTGAAATGAAGATTTTACAATCTTGGGAAAATATCAAAATACATTGTAGAAGGAATAGCAGTAGCATTACTATCGTAAAGAAACCTAATAAAAATGCAGGTTGCAAAAGCTCTATAATTATTAGTCAACTTCCAAACGTTCACTGTGGTTTTTTAGCGTTACATCGAACAGATACACACGCAAAGATAGAATGTTATTAGACACACATCGTGCTGTTGTTTTCTATAAGCAGTTCTGCGACTGGGCTAACAGATTGTGGCGAGACAATGCTGTGGGCTAATTGAAGATTAAAAGGAACTATGAACGTTTATAACTAGATTCAACTAAACCACTGAGGTGTTGAGACTGGAAATCCTATTGTCTCGTTGTGTGCTAAGAACGTTGGGCTAAAACGCGGTCAGAATGCTGCTCTATGACTGGTGTAACGTTTATTATCAAGCGGTATTACGTACCGTTCCGACTCATCGGCGGTAGCCGAGGCCTCCTCGAGCTTAGCAGTAGCAACCTTGAGACGGTCCTCAGAACGTTCGAGATCCTCCTCGAGAAGCTGAATGCGACGATTTAGGGCGGCCAGATCTCCCTCAGCCTGTAGAAAAAAAATAACATATGTTATTGGCGTTTATTCAGTCAGGAATTTGATATGCGGTAAGGCTGACCAAAATGTCTAGGAACGAACACTCCCGAACGAACCATTTTTTGTTCTGAATCTGATCGGTCCGATTGTTCAGCATTGATATGAATATTACTCACAATAATAGTACTGTGTATAATTATACTAAATAGTAATGATAGCTAACTTCTGTCCGCGTACAAGTTAAACGTATATAAAAGCATCTATTGCGCGTTATTCAACTTGCTTTTCCGCCCTTGCTTTATCGTGACTTTCGGTTCACTAGATGACGATCTTACATTATTTGTCATCGAGCGACGTCTATTAATGGGCCATTACTTTCAATTACTAATTATTACATACAATTAATGCATGGCTCATTTTGACTTCCGCCATGTTTTGTTTTTCTTCTCGCTTTTGACCTAGTCCTTTCATCGACCTCTCCTCCTTCTTAAGGTTATCACACCGTGGACATTCTTGGGGAATGCCATTTTCTAAACATCTCATGTACGAACATTCGCACTTGTCTCGCTGCTACATTTAGACATACGCAGAAATTATTGAGCCACCCCCTCGATCCGTTCCCCCATAAATAAGCATCGGTCCGCAACAACTGTTGACGACATATACATTGTTGTATGTATAAATCGATATGCGCATACGTGCATGTTGGTAGTTTATCGAGGCAACACGTAACTACAGCCTCCGTATCTTTTCGGGCGTTTTCCTCTTGACCGATGGTTCCGCTGATGCTTTGTTCTACCGTTTTTCGTCCGCGCTGCCTAACAGCTAACTGGTTCCGTTAACTAATAACTGACACCGTCATGATCACCACCAACGAGCCCCATCATGGAACCACGGCCGATGGCCATGCGAGGCCAAGTCGCGGAAGACTGTAGCCCAATAATGATGCTAACCGTAATGCGACATTCAGCACGCAACACGTCTTCTCAAACACACGTCGGCTTGCCAGCACATCTATATATCTGCAACAGGGATTAGGCAATAATGTATAGGACCGCCACGTTGAGCAGGCGGTGCTGTTCCGTTCCGAGCTGGAAGCACGACAACTCTACGAAGCCACTGTATTCGCGCCATGACTGAAGACAAGGCGTCATGCAAACGTTGCTTCTTGGTCAGCTAACGCCAGTGTGTCAACGATTACTTCTTCGACGGCAGCTTTATCATTGACACTGTCATGGTGGAGCTACGGTATCTATAATCGTAGCTGATGTTGTTGCTCCTGCTAGAAGTCTGCTGTTTCTCGTTCGTATTGAAAAGGCGTGGGTTGAATCACTCCAACGGCCGATGAAGCGAATAGTGGTAGCTAGATGGAAGAACAACATCGACGTTGCTACTGCTAGTATTCCAACTACTGTATCGTATTTGAAACTTCTCCCAGCTTTGGCCACGCAAGCCAGTGTCATAAATGTCTGATTACGCTGAGTCATTTCTGCTAAACTTTGTAGATATCGGAGATATACTACGTAGCTCTACTGTCGCTATTGCTGCCATCATCGTTCTGCGTGGAAGCGATAAAGATTCAGACCTATCTAACAGACTAGTTAATTTGTCGCTCGTCGTCAGGTCTTCATTGTTCACAGTAAGGCTTAGTCCCAACTATTCATTCGAAAGTGTTTGAATGATCTAAAAGGCGTCCTGTTATCAATAAAGCATCGACATAGACCAAATGAAAACAAATAACCTGGCTATACCTATTCGGCCTAAGTGATTGTCGCGTGCGCAGTCTCATACGGCCAATGGACCAGTCGGACGCGAGTGATACGTGGCCAGTTTGCGCTACAAACATGTTTACAAGCATACATTGCCGCTAGTCTAGTTTGGCGCGTCGCTGAGCCAGCGGGATCCATGATGCATAACGAGAGTCGGCAGCAATTCGAACCCAACTTCCGAAATCTTCGTAGATTTGTTTCGTCATAGTACAGCCTCTCATAGTGCCAATATAAATTGTTTATTTGACGTGTACTTACAGGAAAAACTAATAGAAGTACGGATTTCAATATAGGCATATATATCATAGCTGCGACTGCAACAAGCGTTATACCATATTTTGTCGAGCATACCCTTAACGGATTTCTGGTTTTTTTTTCACCTACCAGAATAGAGGAATGAACTTGTTACGGAACGTTTATACTTGCACCCAGGCGAGCAGACACAGAATGTCTGGGTACCAGAACCAAATGTCACGTTAAGCACATGTCATTGTTGTACGTTGGTACGTATCTAACCTGTTCGTTGATCATGACAAAGATTTTCCAGTGTATATGAATAATTTTCCGCCTTCTTTCCCGAACGGCTGTAGGGTCCAGGGACCAAACGCTGGGTCATTGTCAATGCGTTTACGTTTTGATATGAGGCGACGCATAAACTCGCTTATCCTCTAACTCCCCTTAACGTCGTGCTCAAATAGCACTAGCATCACGCAGCAGAAGGCTTGTCGAAAGAACAAGAATTGTATTCAGGCCCACGGCCATAGCACAAAAGATCACCATAATACATGAAGGTGAAACGAGATACCAATACTACAGGTTGGATTGGTAGTCACATTCAGCTATTAGATGCTGTCCTACGAACGGCGCTGGGGTGCCATGATTAAGACGTTACCCCATACCACTACTTCTACATTCGTGAAACGATGACCTTTTGCCTCAGCGAAAAAAAAGGACGCGAGCGTCTATTCAACTAGCAAAAGCTAAATATGCACTGCAGTGCGCGCGCCACACGAGCATGTCTACCGTGACATCTCATGTGACACGTGGTTACTCCACACCTATATCTTTACTGATCCGCGCAGTGTGGGTCCCTGTAAATGGCAGACGAAAAGTCTTTTCGTTTCGTTCAGAAGCAACATACATATGTATAATACTTGGGGAAAAAGTCGGGCAGAAAGATTTTAAATCATATCAGCATGTTAGCTCTGGAAGGAAATGTTGTATTATATATGCGTAGAACGTCATTTGTAAGCAACAAGCAAAAATGAGTTTGGCAGATTTTCGTTGATTTAAAGTAAGTTTGGTACGGGATTCGATACAAGTTTTGGGGTATAGCTTCCCATATAACCTTAAAAACCTATCTCTGACGATGGTTGTTGGCATAGTTCGGACCGGCGAATTAGTACTTTGCATCAAAATTTACAGAAAGAACTATAACGTAGGGTATGATAGGTGTATCGAGAAGAGCAATTCTGCTGCCGTATCGATTGAGCAGTTGTTTTTGCACCAATGAAGAACGGGCAAGCTTGCATAATTATTCAGTTTACGTACGTTGTCAATCTGTACGTATATCATTAAGCTGTAGACGTTTCAGCTTTCGGGTAAAACTAGTGGGGAAAAGGCGTTCGTTCGCAGACCACTATTTGTGCTGTTGTTCATACATAGGATACATGGGTTCCAAGGGGTGACAAACACGCTACCATCCTACGCAACTCTATGGCGCAGCCGAACCGCAAAAGACACGATGGGCACCGGCAAAACCGGTAGGCGCCAGGGATCATCGCCACGGAAGACAAACTACCCATCGAACGACCACTAGAAGCGACCTCAACAGCAGCTGAAATGGTTGTAACTAGTATATGACGACTTGATCCGAGACATACGACAGCTGTATTCACCAGGCCTGGCCGACTGTTTTGGGTTCGCGCTTGGTTTTGTTGTTACAGCAGTACACCTTTAGGCCGCTTATGGGTCACACAAGGTGGAGATTAGAGAACAGATGACGATATTTGCTGTTGACTAGGGTATACTAGCGGTTGTGGTGCAATTATGGTTTAATGTACGACAACGCATTTTCATACCTTGTTATTCGCTAGTCTACGGCTGCTGACAGGGGGATACAGTCACAGACACTTGCTTGACAATAACAAGCGAAGCGAATGTTTTCGTAAATACTAGACACCCCGTACAAAAAGGAAAAAAGACCGAAGCTAAACTAAGAAGATCTCTATTTGAGCAAAGCAAATTGTGGACAAATCGAAAATCATGCAACACTTGTTTGCCATCAATACAAGCCAATAATTCTGCACTGCATAGGACCATCTACAAGAATCCTCAGCAGCAACGACAAGAGACTAGAGATTAAGTGCAAAGTGGCCAGGTCTGTTGTCATGCCACTTCGTTGCTCCGAAAGCAGTGAAATTCCCGGATGGTTTTCGGATTGATCGGATGCCGTTGGCTTGTAGGCTAACCTTGCCAGGGTGGACGCCTCTGCTGTACCTGTTATTGCTAATGGGACGCACACAAGACGTGACACAGTGGCAGACTACGACAGCGTCCTGTGATGGCGCACAGCTATCGCGAATAAAAAGGAATCCGAGCGTTTGATGCGGCGTCTTTGTTGGCGTCGCCGCAGCCCGGGGGTTGGTCGGAGGGTCGAGCATGTGCTGCTTGTTCTTATCGTTGTTGTGGTTCCTAGTGAAGCCATTGTTGGCATTATTCGTCCCGATTCCGCTGTTGCTGCCGCTGATAATGCAACTGTTGTCTTTCGCCGTATTGAGCATCAGCGGAGCGGCCATATTTTCCACTACCATTAGTTTATTACTACCACGACTATTTAGAAGGGAGTTGAAATCAACGAATAGGCTGGCCTCGATTGGCCCACTACAAAATAATCACACTAAAAATTACCTACCACTGCTCATATCAAATCAAATACGTACGAAACATTAATTGTGGCTAACTTCGTTCGACCGGTCAGCGTATTCGATAATACAATGCGAAGCCTGGCGTGTGTATATCATTCGCACACGCCTGTACAGAAGTATCAGTTCGGGTCCTTTTCGTCTTTTCCGTTTCGCTGAAGTATCGCTGAATAATATCGAAGAAGTTACTATTGCCAGGTAAGGCTGCTGCCTAAAAAATCGGTCGTGGCCTTTTCACGTTGTTATGCGACGCTTATTGTCTCGTCACAAGGTTTTTGCTCTAACTACTTTATTCCACGCACTGCTATCGGCGCACCTGAACCGTACAGATTAGGAGGCCTACCTATTGCACACGTTTGTTCATTCATGTTTACGACGGTCGTTGCAGGTGAACGCGGCCAGAGTAACGAAACGTACAAGGTGGTTCGCAATCAATTATGTATATTATTTCAAAATGATATCGATCTCGAATCATAGGCAGATCACAAATACTTTAGCATCAGCGACAAACGAAATAAAAGGATAGGACAAGCTTTTATGAGGAGGTAGGTCAAAAAGACACACGCAAATGAACACAATTGAATGTTCCTTTAAGCTCATTGTGACTTTTACCACTGTTGTTATTGTAGAACGAAAGAATTGAACATTATAAATCTGCTATACCCCATTATACAACGTCGCGTTATAGAAGAATGAAAAGACGTCATCGATGAACATTCCGTTATAGTTTTAAAAATATTTACAATTCTGTTTCAACCCGCAGACCCCATTTTGCGGCTGATCGAATTTCCATATTGTTTTCTCATTTTGTCCTTCCGGGTACACCAGCATAGATGTGTAT
>NW_019213437.1:185250-198332 GCF_002532875.2 Varroa jacobsoni
TAAAACAATTGGTTTCAATGGTTTAACTTGGAAAGCCTGTGCTTGCCAACACAAACTAGATTGTTTTGCTTTGACTTATTGAAACATAGTCAAATGTCGGCATCTGAACTTGTTAGGGAAATTGTTGTGATAGGCATATCCATATACGAGTATCGTGACTAAGTGGCCACATTCAAGGATCTATTTATACTCGAGGCGTGTAAATTTGCGCTGCTACTGCAAGTCTATATCGTGAGATAAAGGGTTCCACAACACACGTTTGTTTACATTCTATCGACACACGAACTATTATAAATAACGAATGATCAATGTATTGCAATGATTACGTGTAGGAAAATTCTGCTCCGTTGAATAATACGTATGATACAGTAAAGCGCTATCCACCTCACTCTGCAAGCGTCTTTCTATATATTACATTTTCTGGTGACCTATCAGGCTTCGTCGGTGAGGGAGCACCGTGACATTGGAACAAAATCTAAAATTATTTGACATAATGGTACAGCCTCAGACATACGCGTCGTACACATTTTAACCACCGACCAAAACAAGCTTGTGGTCGCCAGTAGATCAACAAAGGATTGTTTTTTTTTTATGTTTTAACAGTGTGCATCATTCCTAGTGCTATATGTAGCCAAATCTATGACAAGGGACAGTCTCTGTGAATACCCGTTGACGTTGCATATATATATATGACATCGAGTTGTGCCAAACCACAAATGCTTGCATCGTCAATCATGGAGCTATTGACACCGTGTGTGGTACCTGTAGAAAAGCTGTGTTTCAGTTCGAAAACCCAAGCATTAAACAAACAGTGGATAGTCGGCAGAATCCTTCAAGCACGAACTATCGTTACGGATTCTCAATGCCAATAATGTGGTTAGAAAGGCGGAGACCCTAAATATTTAATGCTTAGAAAGGGTAGCAAATACCTAGTTTTCGACTGGTTTGTGTACTACAGACGTGTCCTAGTGTACCGTCCAAGTTTGTCGATCAGATGCCTACCAGACCGTGTCAAGGATGGTCGTTTTGAGACGTTACGCAGGTAACACTTACACTACCGCAGTAATTATCAATATCTCGATATATGCATACGTTGTTTTTTCTTTTAGGTATTGAGTTAAATATTAATACAGCTGAACAGGTTCGAAGTTCTCCTGCCTATATATTTTGACATATGTGGACATTCTATATATCTTGTCAGTATCTACTAATTAAGAGAAACGTTACCGCATGGCATGAGCTACCGAGGACCATTTTAACATACCGTCTGAGTTGGGCATTGTTTACTAAGCTATATATATATATATATATACGTCACAATTATAACGTTGATTGCCAAAACTAACAGAGACACCGGTAAATAAAGCTAGTTCCACTACAGATTTTCTGTATGGGCGTAAAATATATCGTATCGCAACCTTCGAGGAAATAATGAAGGAGTCGCTACGCTTTACGAGCTTCGAAGAAGTGGTTAGAGGGCGAATTTCTAGATGCCAATAGTGGTTTAGTTTTGAATTTTACGTAGGAAGTTTTTTTGATACTTACGGCAGCTAGAGCTTTGTCCTTCTCTTCAAGCGAGTTGTTCGCGGTCGCAAGCGACTCCTGCACCTGGTCGAGCTCATTCTCGATTTGCTGGATCTTCTTCTGAAGGCCACGCACTTCCTCTTCGGCCTGCAGCAGTGACCGGACAATATCGGTTATGTCCAAAGGGTAGTGAGAGAAGAAAAGATAGTTTTGTCATTTTTATGAGCTTATTACGATACCAAAGAGAACTAATTTTTTTCGCTAAATTGTTTTTCTATTGCACTGTCGCGCTAAATAACAGAAAGTAATTTATAAAATACTGACCGAAAGGGTAAACAATCGTGTTTTCTTGCTTTGTTTCATTAATAACTTTCTAAAATTTTAATTAAACCTCAATGACCACAGTTGATTGAATGTGTAAAATAACAAGTTTGTAAAATTGAATGAATGGTCATCAGATCGGAAAATTCAGTTGAGTATAACAACCAGAACCATGATATAAAGAGATTAATCAGCTTCTGTGTGTAATCCTGCGATAATCCTTAACAGCTCAAAGACTTACTGGTTTTCTAACTTGAATCTTACATCCCACAGGGTACAGTTATCATAAGAATACGGTGCCTATCGAGCTTTACAAATTTGGATGGGTGCTACGAACTTGGGTTGAACTGTGGTATGTGGCTGCCTCGGTGACCAATAAGGCAATACTGACGTCATAGGCTGGCTTACTGCCAGGCCCAAGCCTATACGCGGCGTAGGCAGTGTTGAACATTCTACAAAGGTTAGGCTCAGCTCGCAGAAGATTTTGCTATTGATTATAAAGCTTTCGTATATATATATATATATATATATATATATCATTTTTACTAACTGAGCAATAAAAAAGGTTAAGAAAGATCATCTAAACTTTTTTATTACAGGTAGAGCCAAATGTGATAAGCGAAGTTGCATTATCATAAAAACAGATGAGGGAGGAGTCTACGTCTATGGTACGGTAAGCAAACGTTGACAGCGTAAGATCTTCGGAGTGTCGTTGTGTACTGCTTGCAAGCTAAAAGCAGAAGTAAGCGCGAGCTGGAGTCTATTATACAGCTTCAAGATCATGCTTTCGAAACGTGGGCTTCCAAAAGAAACAACAGCCCGTTTAGCGAAGGTTAACCCATTAAGGCAAAGTTTTGTTGGGCGGTACTTATGTACAAAGGAAACCGATCCAGCAGTATCATGCGTGCCATAAAGCAGTCTTTTTTTTGGGAAAGATACTTTTGGAAAAGAAAGTGTGTTCTGTCGCTATTACCCGTTGAGATTGGTTTATTAATGACCTTACTATTTATTATTAGCCTGTCACCTAATCGTGAAGCTTTTGGAGCCCAACACAGCACTACGGTAGTGTAGAAACAAGCCTGCACTGGCATATCCTTCAGCCAAATAGAGGGAGATCTGGCCCGCCACAACTTTTACTCCTTGAGCTTGAGACATATGGCACACGGAGCTCGTTGGCCTAAGAGCATCTACGCCCCAAGTATAGATCTCCGGAACGTGAACCTTTCAAATTAGTCTTGTATTATATACAGCGAACAAACATAGCATCATACAAGAACAACGTATATCCAGGGCGGGACGGCACAGAACACTGATGGTGTCTAGGTGGTGGTAGACGAAGCACATGGTAATCATCCAATTGTATTCTGGTTTGTTGAGAGACGTCGGTTATGACGCAAATGATATTTTGTCCCATATTTTGATCGATCTACTAACTAATCGATCGAACACGAGACGCACCTTTTCAGCGCGAAGTACGGCTTCCTTGGACTGCTGCTCGGCGACATCAGCACGATCGGCAGCATTGTCCTTCTCCAGCTTCATCGCCTGCATCTTCTTCTTGATGGCCTCCATTTTTCCTCTTGGGGTGTTGGGGCTCCGCTAGCACGAAGAATACAGAAGATCGAGACACGAGCGACTGCTAACCGATAGCGACGGTTACAAGTAACTGACGATGGTCGACCAGCGGATAGCCTATAGATACCCTTGTCGAGCGCGCGCAGGCGCACTCGGTCCGAACTCCGGGAGAGGAGATGACGAGTTTCCAGCTTAAGGCGCTGGAGACACCAACCGGAGTATCGGCTATGCAGCAGTAACTGGCGCGACAGCAGCGGCACTACCAGCAGAGGCGGCAAGAAACAGTCAGGCAACCCAAAGCTACAGTCTATCTATCGACTGGCCAAGCACCATGCCTGTCCACGTCGATAAGGAAGTCTACGGCACCGCCGGTTCGGTTATGACACGTTAGTCTAACGTAGGGTAGGGTAGGCTAGACCTAACCAGGGCAGACCCGCCATCCCACGGAGTAGAAAAAGCAGGCAGAAGAGGGAAACTGAGACAAACCAACTGCAGCAACGGACAACCCAGAGCCGGCACACAACAGCAAACAGCGTCTGATCATCGCCGGTCTTTAAACTACCATAACCCAGAGCTTCTCAGGGTTCTAGCTCATGGTCCTAGTAGCTATAAGCAGCGGGGCAATTCGTATTATTGGCTACCAGAAGCGTTACCACGAGTGTCTTGGCGCTGATTTACCATGAGCTGACTATCACCTCGAGTATCAGGAAAGCAGGCTGCCGGCCTACAGTCCGCTTGACTAGCCTAAGGCCTGGCTTCCTTTTTCGATTCTTCTGACACGCGCATCTTAGCTACAATAGCAGCAACGGACCGGCCAGAGGCTAAATTCTTTTTCAGTTTTCCTTGGCTACAATCGGCTATTGCTGCTGCTGCCTTAATCATAAACACCACCATTCTTACTGGGGCTGCTCTATGGCATGTTAACACGCCTCGGAAGCTGCAGTAGCTGCTGGAAGTCGGCTCGTGCTGTAGTCATGCCACCGTTAGAACTGATCGGCGAGCCAGCCCTATAGTTTTGCCTGCTATCTCGCCGATGGGGGCAGCTGCCAAAGGTTGGTATCCTGGGATTACTGACTATTCTGCTAGTGCGGTGGTGGTCTGATGATGGTGGGTAGAAACAAGCGTTGAGACTAGGACACGACGCACTGTGGGCGCGGGCGGTGGCTCTTAGAGCCAACACCAGCTAAAGAGACCATGTATAGTTACTCCACTGAAGCTAGTGGCATTACATTTGTAGAACGTCATTATCAAGATTATGATTGGTAGCAGAGAAAGATGGAAAAGAAGTAAATATCGGTCAGAAATGAAGTTAATAACGTGATTGGCACGAGAGTGTCCGATCAATAACGGACAGGACGATCAGAAGCTGAGAAAATTAATTTTTCTTTCGAAATTAATGACGAAATCAGAGTTGCATCCAAATATAAGCAGTCTCAAAAGGCATGTATATTCTTGAATTAAAGGAGGCAAAAGTATTTGTATCAATACTTTTGCCTCCTTCTGTGTAGAACTTTCCAACGTGAATCAAATAGTTGCCAAATACGTTTAAGCTGGGGTGTTCAGTCTTACCAAATAGTTTTCACTGGCGTCTCCATTGATTCTTCAGCAAGTGATTGCTACTTCTGTTTGAGAAAATTATAAACTTTATTTAATAGCCTTTCGTCCTTAGAAGATTGATTGTCTTAGTGTGAAAAATAGAAATAAGCATACTGGAGGCGTACAGTCGCCAACTTTATGCAACTATAAGCTGTACCTAAACAGTGCGACCAATATTGTACTTCAGTTCAATCTATCGTTAATTGCAAAACCCTTTTCAGCCATTGCGTACATGAACTTCCTTCTTGTGTCCGCATCTTTACGTCCAGGATAACTAGTATCCTGTATTATATAGATGTCAATTTATTCATAATTGTCAAGTCAAAAGTCGCTTCATTGAACTGTCGCAGCGCCAACAAAAAAAAAAAGCAAACATGAGAGATCATAATGGTTACGGCATTATCTTCGACATTACCAAGTGTTTTAGCACTACAATACAATGTTGTAATGTTTCTATCAATAGATTATTGATAGTAGACACTCGCGCCGTCAACAAAGGGTCACTTTCTACATGGAATGACAACTGCTCGTGGTGCTGCCAGCGCTCGTACAATATTAAAGCAGTCGACACGCCATCGAAAACAGTCATCAACAATAAGCCACTGGCTCAAACTGGAATGAGATGACTTTCCGGGTCCTTCAGCATCGCCCTGTCGGAGCAGAGAGCCATAAGCTCTGGAATGAGGCGGAAAAGACGATATGAAGGAACAGTGACTTCTAATAACTATGTTGTTAAGTGTCTGTCAAGCAAGCCATTGAGCCAAGCGGGCGTAACAACGCATCGCCTAGCTTTACGCATAGTTGTTGCTAGCTGAAGTCATATTGGGGACGTATGACTGAACACATTGTGAATGCATACATTCAGATAGTGATATGCAGGAGTCATACAGGAGAAGAAGGAAAACCTCGACAATGCTTGAAGAAGGAGCTACTTTCTTAAGTAGGTAATTCTTAAGGAACTATGAGATCCAGCGAGCTGGCCAGCCAGCGGTGCGTGAGGTTGTCGAAACGGGTTACCATAGCGTCGTAGCGGTCCTTGAATATTGAACACCGAAATGACGTTAGCGCAGAGTGGTGTACTAAGCTAAGGTCAATTCAGGGACTCGCCAGGTTCTCCCCGAAAGACTATGCCACTATATTTATTTACTTTATCTTTGGGAGATTTGAAGAAATTAAGTTCGAGGTTAAATCCCCAGTTTGAGTCAAGCGTTTCGCTTTTGGTCGCGAAAAACTAGTCCGTAGAGGACTGCCAACTTGTTATAGTGTTACGGAGCATAATTCGTAGCCGACGTGTACAGCTAAAAGAATCGGCCATACTTGAGCGCCTGAAATCTACATATCTCTAACATTCGCTGCAAGATCGTCGTCAGCACGTAAAAATAATTACCTTATATTATTATTTGATCTATTTTGCTAACAACATTGAGTCCTTGCGGTGTCACGAAAACACTCACTTTCTTGCTGATTCTATATGTGTTATTTTGCTTTGGTGTATCGTAGCGATGCTCTCGATCCATGAAATTAATCACGGAAAGTGTACATCATGCAAGCCAGCACGCACTGATCAGTCTTGACTTTATTTGTAAAATACATTACTAAGAGCCTACTAAACATGGCCGTAGTTCGCTTTTCGATGAGCATTAATGTCTCAACGTTGTCAATCTGTTGTGCTATAGCATTTAATACAGAAAGTTGCAGGGGTTCAAATCGTAAGTTGGACCTAGACTACCTAATGACTGCAAACCTAACATCTTTTAGGTCGTCTACGCGTCACTATACGTTAAAATCCGCATGATTTAGATTTAGAATAAAAGTGTTTGAAGCCTTCTGTTCGTGTTTTGTACATAGTATAATCATAAGCGAAACGAGGTAATAATGTTTGGAAAAGTGGGGTATCCGAAGGTCCGGTCCATTAAAAGTCATTATAAGCAGCTTGGAAGTGCTCGGAAAGCTACCGTAGGATACTGTCGTTCTAGAGTGAGTACGCCATAAAACAACGGAATGTCTGTGTTTAAAAACCTGGCAAAATGCGTCCTCCTCTGTCCTGTCGTTGACCCATCAAATCGAACAAAGTATTAAGCAAACGATGCCAATGCAATCAATAACAACTGCGACAGTCTGTGCGGGGCAAGATCAGTCTCAAATTATTGTTGTTTTGCCCAAGCGTATAGTTATCTCTAATACGCCCCTCCAGCTGTATGCCCCTTGTTTTTACTCAACGAATCACTAAGCAAAAGTTGATCAAACTTTATCGTGCTATTGGCTCGATAAACGTCTGTTAACCGCTAACGAGAAAGCTAATTGTTCTAATTTCGGTGCTGTTTTATATCAATATTTCGCCTCAAATAGAAAACATGACTTCCGACCGCTTAGTGTATCGTCTGAAGCACATTTAGTCAACGGTACTTTAGCCGTTCGAACCTAATTGCCTATACGCAGAATATCTAATCAGCATTGACTGATTCGTAAAACACTGGCCGAGATTTGTCAAGGATCAATACGGTGGAGTAGAACGACGACCTGGAACAATATGGTGGCTACCTCGAAATTTATCAACAGCGGCTTAATGGGTCGTTTCTATTATCTAAGCGGCCAAATCGTTTTGTTTACTGTGATAGGAGCGTGCACAAATAAGAGAGACTCTATCTTCTATTCACAGTAGGTTTTCTTACGTTAGGCCAATCGTGTTAAGGTCTATCTATGCATATGGGTAAATAAATGTAACAGGACAGCAAGTTATCGGTTTGTCTGATGTAGCTCATGATGACAATTTTAATGCAAAGGTGATTTGTTAAGAGTGTTCTATAATAGCTTAACTTAACAAAGGGTCCTGTCTCCAGAGAAGTTGATATTTAATTTCGTCAGTCCTTCACGTTGATATTTACAGTTATCTATGACTGTCATTTTGAATGTTAGGTAATAGTTTCTGCCTTGGAACAGAGTTTACTTAGTTCTATTTATTTAGATTTTCAAATCAATTAAGTCTGCACAGAGCGCTGTCACGTTGAGTGAAAATCTTATGATAACAAAAATGAAAATTTATCACACCTAGAAGAAGACCTATGAAATTGTAGCGGATAAGCTCTTTGTTCACTAGCCATTCGTAACCTGCCAATATAAGTTTACTCGCAGACGGCGTTTGGGTTGCTACGGGAAGACCTACGGCCTCAAATTTGACCCAATTTGGGGAACAGCAGCAAATTTCGTTTGTACTTTATGACAACAGTAAGCCTTCAAACGGTTCCAAAATATTCAGGTATGTATATGCCTCTTACTAAGGGCTATACATACTCACAAATACGAGTATATCGCTTTTATGGGCACACCTCCCTATACACACACAGACATTTCCTGAGATGTTATATCGAGTACGATAGTCAGTCAAGCTGTTCTCCTTTGTCGTTCGTAGCCACTCGTTTGGTACAGCTTTGGTCGAATTGGTTGCTTGACCATTGTTAGACGATGATAGTGGTCGTGTACGGTTGACGTTCGACCTGGTGCATGCTGGTCTTCCAGAGTATGCCCGCCGATCTCTGTCGAGGACCCTCCGGTACGGACCACTAGTGATGCGCGGGCTTCCGATTACTCGCGGCAACGGGGCTAACTGTGCCACTTCTGGGCTGCTTGCTCACGCGGTGGTGTTGCGGCTTAGCAGAACAACTGGCATGACCCGCTCGTCTATGTATCATAGTACTGAGCTGCAACGGTTGCCGCAGTAGCCGCACGGCACTAGTCAGTTCCGATTTAGTCTGTTGTTAGCTGGGCCGCAAACAAGTAGAAAAGTTCAGTTCAGCCGACATTTGTCCCACCGCAGTCAGTCGCCCCATCGTTTCTTCTTCTCGCTGTGAATGCCTGAGTAGTCAAAAAGACCAGGGCGAACTACACTCGCAAAGATCATGGCGTTTCGTGGTTTTGTGCGTGTCACACAAGACGATATCATACCCATCGTTGCTAGGTCTTTTCCGCTCATTTAACAAGAGCTTTACCACCCCCGCCTCAAATCGTTACTAAACGATCAAAGAGCAAGGACTTGAAGGCCCCGAAATTCGTTCTCTTGAAAACGCTGTTGCAAATCATACTGTTACGCTAGATCACGGTTTCTTGCTAGCTCGAACAGTAAAGCTGGTTATTCGATTTCGTTTACGTAAATTTTTCGCTAGAGAACAGATTACGAAGTGCAGATCACGATGCGCTGAAATTGTTGTTAGGACCATTTGTTGTCTAGAGATATGGTGACATAATACTTCGAAAGCACATCGCGTCCTCGGTTTTCCTTTGCAAGGCCTAAGTTCACCTATAAAAAAAATACCTATGTTCATTTTTTCAGTAGATTATACACTTTTATTAATGGCACCTAAATATTGTTGGCTTTCGGCGACAAGACATCCGATAGTCATCTCGAAGAGCTTGTGTATCTGGTATAAAGGGGAGTACCCGTTTTGGAAGATAGACATACATATCATTGAATCTGAAACAAACAGGTAAGTGGGCATGACAGAGCTTTGGTTCACTGCAGAACAGGGTCTGTTCTATTCCATTTGTTCGGGAAACGACTCGACGCACAGCGAGGACTTGCAGTCGATTTCGTGTGTACTAGTCCTGACCCAGATACTTCACACGACCCTGTCTGACAGAGAGGCCGGACCGTCGAATGAGCCTGAAAACCTGCTCCGACGCTGTTATTTCTACCATTAATTCGACTGACGCTTATGAGATATATAAGATGTCGATCATGGAGATTCATGATCTAATAATTGAGCATCTAAAATGTAGACTGCCGCATCAGCTATTATACGAAACTATAATTGTCGGTTCGGTTTTACGCGAGCGTAAAATAGATTCGTAAAGTCACTCAGGTCGTGTCTTGTCGGAGCAAAAGTAACGTGATTGTTTAGGAACCTATGTTCGAAACTAGACCAGAGCAGGTGAACTTCATCACGTGCTGAACACCAGCCATTGTAGTAATACTTAGTTGCAGCGCCGGGTGTAAAGTTCGAAATGTTTACTTAATTTTTGTTTTGGGATAGATCACCGTTTGCGAACGCGAACGTAAAGTGCTTGCGGGAAATTTGCGAGATGCTTATTGTTTTGTTACCTGTCACTCTTTAAAGTACAATGGATGCGTAGATTAGCCATTCTAAAGCTTCTCACTTCACGGTAATGTATCGCGGTGGTATCAAAATGCTTTCCATTAGTATGGTGGCGTAAGTATTTCGAAGGCATGAAATCCTAAACATGAACGTGCGCCCTTCTCTCGGTTTCTGCCATGTTGATTGATCGTTTGCAACAGCTAGGGATGGAAATGCGAACGGATGAAGACTCATATAAGTTAAAGTTCCCGTCCTGCTTTGTACTACCGTTCACTTCCTCGTACGCTTCTCTTTATGAGGAAACGGCTCCACGAATTTTCCTATTTAGTTCATGTTTGGTGAATGTGAACTTCTAATTATTAGCAACGGGGTCCTGTTTGATCGCCTTATGACGGCATGACAGAAGCCCATGGGATAAGACATTCTCCCTATCTATGTCCTGCTGACAAACTCGACTGGGCGAGCCACGTAAGCGTTTGCTGACCGCTGTTGGCTATTTTTGTTTGTACTGCGGTGGCGGGGTTGACTCATCTTTCTGTTTCACTCAAGCAAGTCATAAGAGCTCGCCGTTGGATGGCGGCTTGTTGCGACCGTTCCATTCTTAACCCGTAACGTTAGCGCGATGTGATGCCGATGCCGCAGTGTTTGTGGCACCAGACGGTCTTGTGTGCAGGTACATAGTTGGGCAACGGAGATACCAGCAGCTATGACTACCTCTGCCGCCCGCTACGTGACTCGCGGCAGCACCACTATCATTGAAGAGCAATCTCGAGAGCAGAGTGGGCAAGACAAGCAGAGACCGGTGATGTTTTTGGTGTTGCTAGTTTGCAGTAGAAATGCTATTTTTCGTTAGTATAGTCGGCAGAAGTATATCTGCTTTTTTTTTATTAAGTTCTCTTTTTGACTCTTTCGATGCTATTAGCGGCGTCAATAAAGAGTCATTTAAAGATAAGTGATCATGGCGATCTTATGCATGTATGGATGTTATCCAACAAAGGTCATGCTTAATAACAGAAACTACCTGAGTAGGACCTACAGATAACTGTATAATAGAAGAATAGTTGAAAACTGTTCTCTTTCAGTTTATACGTTCAGTCAGGGGATATTTGCTCATAAAGAAAAACGGCTGGAACAAGTTATTTCTTTCATTATTTCGTTTTGTCGGTCTGGTCGTATATAGACCTGAAAACTAATTAACATATATTTCGTGTATATAATAAATGTTCATACATGATAAATAAACAAGGTAATAGGCATTAATGGTTGGCTATGGCCTAAAATTTAGGCCACATGTAATTAAATTTCGATAACGAAACTTGATCAAATAAAATCCAGAGCTAAAACCTGCGCCCAGACCAGAGCTAAAAGCAATAAGCGAACAAAAGTCTTTTTGATATTTACATTGTTGAACCATCAGAGAAACGGTCTTTAGTAAGCACAAGGAGCTCTTTGATGACAATAACTATCTCTAACTTTAAACAATAGCAGGCTGATTGCATAAAAAATCAGTTTCAAACGTAGTGACATATTGCACGAATCTATTACGATGATTACACACTTTACAGTTTCTTTTTAAACTTATATTACATATACGTATGTATAGGCCCTCGTCGTTTTGCACGCCTCAAGGTACAAGTGCTCAGGTTTCTGTTATGGAGATAATAACATTCTTGGCGGTTTTCTAAGCTATAAAATTCGCTTTCAAATAAATTTGCTGACACACTAAGTCTATGCACTGGCGAAACTAGCATGGTTTATAAGGACAGCGAAGCCCTATCTTTAAAGAAACTCTTCGGTCTTTTATCAGGTCGTTAACTATTGCAGTTTGAGTTATCTTATTTTTTCAAACGACGAATGTTGTTGGCCAATTATTGTATACGCTTCAAAAGGTTTTTTTTTTTTTGTTTTGTCTACTTCTTGCGTTTTGCGACGAACGAGATTTGGCACCAACTTCAATCTCCAAGGATCAATATTCCAGAAGCCTTGCGAGGTTAGCAACCGATTTAGTGATTTAAGGCATTTGTGCCGTAAACGATCAGATCGATACATACTAAAGCGACTGGTCAACTTCAGTTTGGTGAGCATCAAGACTGTGCTGCACCTGAATCAGGCAGATTCTACAAAGAATACTTTTGGAAAAGGGATGCCCCCTGATAAACCGAAAATAGGCTATGCAAGTAAAGATGCCGTACGGTCACAGTATAGCTAATTCACTGCTTATCTGTCGATAGTTTTAGATAACAAGAGACGTCCTCTTCCGTTATGATTCATTCTTTTTTTCCAAGTTTTTCTACACTTTAACCGCATATTATCATGGCGAGGAATTCTCTATGATATAATGCATGAGTGACCTTTCCTATAGCTAGCTACGTGAACAAACATTTGCGTCATATATAATGTTTAGGAGTAATATATATGTCCAATAAATTCTAATTATCCCACAAGAGACGTTATAAGAAATCTCATATTTATCATAAAAAAAAAACTTAATAAATGATAAATAAAATCCCATCTCACGGGAACGTTTAATGAAATGCCCGATGCTCTCTATAAACTAAACGCGGTTTAATTACTATACCCGTTGACGACCAATGTGTTTTAGTGTTGCCACTAAAATGAGTCTTGTCATAAATAACTGTAACTTAAAGTTATCCGTCATTGCTAGGGCCCGTCATTTCATGGCAAGCTTTTGCGCCCTGGTGTATTATTATTTTATAGTTTATTTTATACCTAGATCTTTCTGCGAAAAAAAAACACTACATTGCTAGCGTTGATTAATTACCAAGTAAGAAAAAAGCAGTAATACTTTCAAATAGTTTATTACATCAATGATATGGTACAAAGACAGCTGATTCCTGTGGTACCGTACAGGGAGCAAGCTCCCATCGATCACAGCGGAAGAGAATAGTTTTCTTTTTCATTCATATGCAGGTGTGTCTGTGTGTGTGTGTGTGTGTATGTGTGTGTTTGTATATG
>NW_019213437.1:198432-278722 GCF_002532875.2 Varroa jacobsoni
CTGT
Organism: Varroa jacobsoni; assembly: GCF_002532875.2. Classification (NCBI taxonomy): domain Eukaryota; kingdom Metazoa; phylum Arthropoda; class Arachnida; order Mesostigmata; family Varroidae; genus Varroa; species Varroa jacobsoni. The sequence continues at coordinate 198,437 of NW_019213437.1, forward strand.
CGTACTGGCGTTGGGCACTCAGCATGACAAATGATGAATACATGCGAACGATTTTTTGTTCCACTGAATTTTCTTGTCTGAACTATTTGATACCTACCACCAGAACGGGTTGGGCATCTGCAGTGTTTCTCTGTATTACAATTGCGCTGTACGCGGTAATCTTTCCTCTTAACAAACAATATACGCGTTCATCCATAGATGATCATCATTACAACCTGACATGGTGAAGATACAATCACGCATTGTTTTTTCATTGCCAAGCAAGACTGCCTCATCATCATGAAGGCCCTACCGTGTCGCGTCATGAAATTTTTCGAAGAACAAAAGTAGGTGGAGCAGATCATTGTAATAGCGTAAGTGAATGTAAGTTAAAAGCTTATCTTACGATACGCCCTATTCACTTAATTAACTTAACTTTATATCCATTTATATAGTTAAAATTCAGTCTGGGTCGTACTATAGATTGCAGAATAAAGTTGCATACAGCATCGATCCTTCTCTCAATTTAAGATAATACTGTAATAACTTTTGTACATTTGGTCCAGATGGTAGCACTTAACTAACTGGATAATTATAAAAGCTTACGACGCCATATTAACAATTATACATTGGCGAATCGGCTCGAACTGAGTGAATGGACGAGAAATTTTTCGTTGGCCAGCCATTATGAAACAGTTTCTTGCCAATAGCAACAAACAAATTAGAGCGCGACAATGAATAAGTTATAAAAAGATATCGGATAGTATATGCGTCCAGCTTCTTATACACGGTTACATATATTGAAATATATATTATTTATTTATATATATATATATATTGTAGGTATTTCATATATACTTTTAACAACGTTCGTATAGCCGTTTGCTGTTAATATTTGTTGGCGGAATGATGTTCGTTTGAAAAATCTTTGGGCATTTATTTTCGTGAGGCAAAAAAACTTCTTTGAAACAAACAACAGTCTAACTTGGGGGACTTAAGACTAGTGCATCAATATTGCCACACAAATGTTAAATATTCATCACGCTATTTGCTATAAAATATTCTTTTTGGATATTCATATGTGCTTTATACTGAAGTAAGGGAAAAAACAGCGAATTTTTGTAAACATCAGCCTCTATGGTTTTAGTTCGAGGTTACTGATCGAGAGAGAAACGGGACACGAGGCCTTGTAGTAGTGGCCGTTACGTGGATCGTGTTATGAATGGAGAAAAGGTAAAAATAGATGCTTCAGAACCACCATTAATTAGCTTTCAAACATAAGTAAATTCCAGTTTAACATCTTAAAGTTATGAACTATCGATATCATAACTTGTAATCGAAATGACGATATATTAGATTAGCCGAAAGTGTTCTACGTGGCCTATCTAGCAGCTTCTGGACAATTTTGGTTTTCGACCAACCTAATACTCACACTTACGCAAGGCTATATTTAAATATAGATATCTTATGTCGTACATTACACGCTGTCGACTGTTCGATGTATCTCAAAAATAGCAGTACGTATTTCACACCAGGGTCGTCACCATCATCACTATGGTGATAAATTATCATCGCAATATATATGTAAACACGTCCTTTTCTCAGACGGAGTTTCTACTTCTCCAATTATAAGCATTCATCTCTCTGTTTTTTCTGTCGCATATATATACTTCCTTGTTGTTTACCTAGAAACTATGTTACATGTCGGACTAGCACAACTCAGTTTGGGTTTGATGGGTGCGAAGTGTTCTTGATTTTCTCTCTGTCGACCCATTGAAGTCGTACACTCTTCTTTGTTACTGAACGTTATCTTCGATACACACAATTATATGCCAATCACGCTCGCATGCATACGTCCAAACGTACCTACAAACAAACGAGGCTACCTTGACACAGCCTCGAATGCTACAACCTAACAATGACATACATGGGTTTCACTTTCGTAATAATGCAGTGTCGAACACAATACAAAAGTAACACGTTCGCACCCCAAAAAGAATGATTGTCTCGGCTCCAAACATTAGCCGAACATCGTTTCGGTACAATGAGGTCGGAAAACGTTGACGTCGTTCACCGGAACGAATTTCCTCATTTCTGTTCACTTTCACAGTTCCCCTTCGACTATCCTCAATAGCGGCAACTTGCAATTGACTACAGTAATAATAACATGTCTATTATTATTCGTTCAACGTCATTTAACCCTTGGCTGTTTGATCTCTTTTGTTTTCATAGGTAAGTCGATCAATCTAACGGGCTTGCTATATTTTTGAATCGTCACAGAACGCTACGAACAAAATGGACTTCGTACAATGATTAGGAGAGAATGCACGGGTCGCTTTGCTAAGTGACGCCCAGTTTCGACGGCCATGTACAGCGTCCGTTTGAAAAATTCCAGTTTTTCCATTTGCTACCCTCATCACCATCACGAGGACGATTTCATTTGCTCGTAGGGCCAACGCAATTGAATAGATCCTGAATTTACGTTTAGAAAAACGGGTGACGAATGTGTGTTGAATAGTAGTGATGTGTTCGATTTGACGCTTCAGTTTATCGGATCGTGGTTTCCATCATCGTCAAATAGTCTTTTTTCTGCATCGAGGTAGGTCCGTTTTGTTATCTTTCTTGCTCGTTCGAAAATCAAAAGCATGCACATACAGAGAGAATGAGGTAGAGTCGTAAAGATGTCGGAGCTGAACACAAGTACAGGCGTGTCTCACGAAGCAGCAACACACACGAAAGCGTCGAATACATACAACGACACATCTTGTCGCGCCAAGACGCTTGAACACCTCGGGTAAACAGGGCAAACGTACGAAAAAAGGAACAATAGGATAATATTTATATGGAAGAAGTACCTATGTGATTTTTTACACCCCCAAGGGAAAGCACCGGAACCATTTAAGTTTCTTCTTGCTTTCCATTCACCTGCAAGCTCACTAGAACGGCGCTGAACTTGAATAAGGTCTAGAGCTATAACTTTCATAATAACTACTCTTCTGCCTAGGCTTCTCAAACGACAGAAAAATAAGATTGAAACCGATAGCTACATAGTCGTATGCCATGTCTGATAAATTGCGACGTCCGCGACATCCGTTCGCCTCTAGCAGCCTTCGTTTGACTACTGCTTTTTAAGTGGTACTCAACGGTTGAGTTGTTAACACGGGATTACCATCGAAGATTCGGTAATATACTGTACGGCGTCGGTTCAATATTCTATTAGAAAGCAGCAGATGATATGCGCCTAATGTCGCGAGACCCCCATCATAATAATTAATTACTCTTCGTATGATTTTGTTGCAGGTCGAAATGCCAAGTATTACATCCCGCAGAGATGATACCGTGATACGCAGGGTATGTCGCCATTATAGGTTATAAAAATGACAATTTCACCCCACATTCATCTAGAACAGGACTAGAGATTCACGCGTAATGCCCAAATAATCCCCCTGTATCCCGCATTAATTGAATGCACATCGGTTCGTCCGTTCGTTACTAGAATATATATAGGCTGACGTCTCGTACGTAGACATTTTGTTTACACCGCTGAACTTGACAAACAAAATTGGTTGGATGGTAGTAACGTAGAAGATCTATTATGACTGCCTTCTCATTGAATATAGAATTGAATTGTTATTAACCTGTCGCCAGAACCGGCTAAACCAGCGGTCAACTTCGTAAGTATATACACTTAGACAATATGACTTGATATAAGCTATCATTCTAGTATTTATATGTCTTTAGAATACTGTCACACGCTACTGCCCACAATGGCGTGCCCATGGGAAAAGGAATACTGGTTATGTTCACTGACATACCGTGACATGCGCGAACAACTTCCTTCACTCTCCAATACGCAGTGACGTCATTAGTCACCAGCGCTTCCGTAGTTAACGTCTTCGTTTTTGCACAACGTGAGATTCCTTTAAAAATACTGGAAATTTCATTTAGGTCCTTAAATCTATCAATAGGGTTTTTAGGTCGAATAGATACTGGACGGACAATGCGCCCCCTCAACTCTGAGTTTGGTACAAGTTATACACCAGTTTTATAACGGCGCGATAGGATACCGGTTTTTTTTATCTGCTGTTGTGTTAAATCGGTAGAGATCCCGAGTGAGAACTGCCACCCAGAAAATGTGAGGTGCCGATCAACCTGATTGAAGCCACAGGTTAAGGCTAACACCATGGTTATGTATAATTGTTCACACACATCTTACAATTGCTCACTGACTTTCCTTACATTTTTCTTCCTTGAAGAAATAGCCAATGTTGAAGCACATCCTAGACATAATCAATTGACCACTCGTGTTTGTGATGGCCGGTACAACGTTAGCCACTTGTAGCGTCGGTCACACTGCCCGCTACAATATTAATTAACGACTTAACGGGCAAGTGGCTTAGGGTACTTCTGTATATACACCTTTGTCTTTACTTAATAGAATTGCAGCCCTTACCAAAAGATGCCCTAAAGAACTTGGTTGATGTTTTCTTAGCTTTATCTGCTTTCTACGAGCCGAATCGATCAACACAGATGCCACCGATCCTGCTGTTCTTTGCCTGCAACCCAGTTTTCTTGTGCGGTGTTCGCGTGATTGTCCAGCCCGGTATGACAAGGTCGCGAGAATAAGCACCAGTGGCAGTAAGAGCTTAGCAAGCAAGAGAGGATGAGATATACTAACAGATTTTGTAGTGTTCTTCTATTTCTAGAGAATGGCTTCGGATTTCATAAATTCGTGAAGGGCGAGGCTGTTGGTCGTTGCCGATGATGGATGAAGATGACCGCTTGGCAGGATCGGCAGCTGCGAGTCGAGGTCACCGTCAGGACCCGAGACAACAGGAAGCAGCGACGCCTCAATCAACGCCTTGTCGGAGCTCCTCATCATTAGCATTCCATGCACGTTGATCATGTGATCTTTGATGTAGTCTTTTCGTGTAAATCGTTTATGACAGACCTGTTAGAAAACAGAGATAGAATAGGAAGCTTTAGCATGTCAGGAAAATACAAGCAAACCAACACACACAATCCCAGGTACGATATAGGCGGTCAAATATATTTTGTAAAAAAAAGCAAACTTGATCTTATGTGCGACATGCTGTTCTAAACTATTAGATATTTATTTATTAAGTAACCAATACTTATAATTAGTAGCCTTTCATCAATTGATTTATTATGCTTCTGGCGCAAAGAGTTTTGGTTATGTAATTTGTATATTGCTTTGATGAATTCAGTTATATGTACGCGAGGCGGCGATCTAATATAGGGTGGACTTTGGCGGGATGTTTACCCACTATTTCCTTATACTAAAAAGCTAGCTTCTTTGTAGGTTAAACCACAGACCCCTCGTGACAGAAGCGGATGCGTTGTTTTCGCAGTTAGAGAGAAAACAAGCTATTATTTGATCTCTTCAAATGAAAACATTCTCTTCGGCCAACATCGATGGTCTACTTTTGTTGCTAGATTTCATGTGGTTTCTGAAAAATCCGGGAAAAAATTTCAGTGAGGCAAACCGAAGGCTCCTCGATAGGGTTTCGATTAAAAGAGAGTTCGAAAAATCATCAAAATGGTTCAAAAAGTTATTTTTTATGCAGAAATTAATGATCGTTTTGAAAAAGCGAACACAGTTTTGTTTCAAACTTCTTGCGTCTTTAGAGTTTCCAGTTGTTTTGTGCACTGGCATTGTTGGAACTTTCGACCTATCATTGGTCCTAAATTGAGTTTTGCTGGAATTTGAGGGACACTTTATGAAGTTAACACCTATCAGAGTGTCATTTCACGGACATTTACTATCAAAAAATGATTTGTGGTTCAAATAAAGTGTACTCTGAAAATGTCTATTGAGTGCTTTAGTGAAACAGTAAGCGAGTGTGTATATATTGATAACATGCGGTCGCTTATATCTTGTACCTGACAGTTATAGCGTTTGCGAATTGTTTCATGTCGCTCCATGTGCCGCCTCAACGATGAGTTGTTGTAGAAGACGCGATCGCAGATCAGGCATTTGCGACCATCTGAAGATTCACGATAGGCCGGTGCCAGCAGGGCGACGATCCAGCAAGATGACAGGGATATGTATGGGGTGGTCAGGGGAAAAAAACACCGGAGCCCATCAAAAAAGCAGGAACAAGGAAATCACACGGCACAATGTTGGCACCACAGGATTAGTTTTTGACGTGATACAAGAAGCAATAAAAACGAATCTAGGGAATGTTTTTCATCGTTATGAACGCTTAGACTACAGTTGGAAGAAACGAGAAAATCAGCGTGCAATAGTCATACGCCAGTCGCCGTGCTAAATGGATATCGTGCACTAGATCCTACAATTATAAAGCCATTAGCAGTCATTCGATCCATGTCTAAGCGAGAACGAAAAACCTTATTGCTTGTTTTCACCTACGAGCGAAGAAGAGTAAAGATGCCAATAGAAAACATACTTGGTAACAAATTTCGAGCTAGAGAGATGCAGAGTAAGTTCACGAGTGCATAATAGGTCCAGTTTTCTATGTACCAAAAAACGAACTCGCGGTCTCGCACGATATGGTAAATAATCAATAAAATTGTTATAAACAGGGTAGTTGATTGTTACGCATCGTAGTAGTAGTTGAAATCGGCCTACAAGTATATGTGAGGTCTGCAACCAGCACGCGACACCGATTGATTAAGGAATCAAGTTGAGAAAACGGGAATTAGGTGGATGGGAAATAAAAGGAGGGTATTTATTGTTCCGCCCAGAAGACGAGGGAACAGTGTGGTATAAGCGTTACGGCAAAAGTGCATCTAGTTCTGGCTGAAATTTGTTTTTAATATGTTTTGACTATTTTCATTAGTTTTTTTTTTATCTTTTACTCAAGAATAGCCATGTGATGCGACAGACGAGCTATGTCACCGACGGCCAATTCTGCAACGAGAGTAACATGTGTTAACGTAACAATCATGACTAAATTAAGACGGTCAGACGGATGGAGTGAAAAAAATTAATAACAGGTAGTATTGTAATTAATGAGCGACAATACGGAGAACACGTCAACAACACACGAAGGAAACCGATGACAGTTGATGTACAGAAATCGCATTCATTCTACAGATATATCCGATAAATATTCGATCAAATAAATGGCATGCGTCGCGATAGGCGCCTATATGATAGATGAGCGCTTTTAAAAGGAACGGACGTATACAACAACTCAACGTTCTAACAAAGCGAAACGTACTATTTCTAACTTATTAAGAACTACCAAGTTCGCAACCTTTAACAGCCTTCGAACCATTAAGTTGCTGCCGGCAACTTACCGACGCGGTATAACAACAAGAACAATGTAGTTAACAATGTGATATACTCAATTTATTGTGTAACACATAACAGCCTATATCTTGTAAAAAAAAAAACACCAATAATAACAGCATGGCGTTAGTGCTATCTACAGCTGAAAGTTTACTGCACATAATCATAATGCTATTTACTATACTACGTTTCACTTTATGTACACAGATGTGTTTAGTTTGCTTACAGATTTACTTATTGTTGGAAAGACGGCAGAATTCAGGGGCCTGATAAAACGGCGTGTGTCAAAACTTGATATTATTAAGTTAAAGTGAGGATAACGATGGTGCCACAAAATTAGCAGCAGCGATGAGGCGATAACAACAAATAACAATAACTAATTAAAGAGAAAAAAACTAAGTAATGGAAATAAACGTTTGTAAAATGTAACAGGTAGATCTACTTGGTCTTGTGTACATACATTGGACGTGTTTAACATAGAGCCCTCTAATTCTCATTGCGCTACGAAGGTTCACATTTCCCGTGATTTGTTGCATCGCGATTTATCGCACCGTAGAGGATGTGGTGAGCTACTCCGTAAAGAACACAACACAGAGGTAGTTTTATGACAGAGTTAAAATTATACATTGTGCTAAACCAACTGAAATCGGATCGAAAAAACAAGTAGATTTTGCTAGGATTGCTAAAGTTGACTTCTTTTTGATATTGTATGTTGGCACAACACAGGGTTCGATGGTATACTTATTTGAGAATCTAGGGGATAAGGAAAATGTCAAATGTACCTTAGAAACTCCACAGCTAAAGTTCCAAGTTGCTAAGGGGCTCTTCGAAGACTTCAACTTATTATGCCGCCACAACGCGCCTGTTGTAAACAGTTACTTCGTCAGTTACGAAAAACATCAAAGCAGGTAGCACCGAAACGACGACCCCGAAAATGAGTCATCTCGTCGAATTTTACCCACAAGTTATTGTGACTAAGAATAACATAGGTTTCGTTCAAGACACACATCAGTGTAACATCATAATAACGATCAGTTTGATTCTCAGATGTTAGCTTGCGTCCGTCAAAACCTGTTATTACGAATCACACAGTTTTAGAATGACTGGGTCCTGTAAATATACATGCTATACTAGATATATACATCGTTCATAAGAACGTCGGCCGCGTTGTATTTACACCGTCCCAGTGCTGTCAGCTCAGTGCCGTGTACGCTACATACGTAAGCACCATGTAACTTATGGATTGCCAAATGCACCTAAATGTTTCGCCTCATTTAGAAAATGCCATCACCTTTTATAGCAAACCCCTTCTAACATATTGAAAAGAATGTCCTTAAGCATCATAACAGAAGGTTGAAATTAGTAGAACCATAACGTATTGCCGTTTGGAGGAAGCAGACCACCCTCAGCGACTATACGTAATCTACAGATTTTTAGATGAGCCTTCATTGTGTCCTTTCGACCATAACTTCTAGAGCAGAGAGGACAACGAAAAGGTTCTGCACGAGGATTGTGTAATCGAAGGTGCCGCCTAGCGTTTGAGGGTGAATTGAAACGCCTTTCGCAGTACGGACATCGAAATTGACCAGGTCCGTCTGATATAATGCCCAAGGCATCGGGACCAACAACGGCAGCAAGGACAACATCAGTTCCTGAAAGAATATTTTATCAGTGAGTGTACATTTTGCCGCTGCGTCATATTACTGAAATGAACTTCATATTTGGCACTGCACTCACAAGTTGTAGCAACCACAATCATAGTAGTAAGCACAATCGGTTATGTATAAAATCATCAAAATTCACTCTTCAAACGCAGTTGTTTTAGCTTTAGGTCAAACCACGTCATGTCCGACAAGTTAGAGCAAATGACGATGATGTTCGAGCGCGGGCCTACGTAATCTGGAAACGAAACATCGCAACAAATACAGAGATCAGAGAGAAATCATCAAGCATTATTCACAAGAGCTTCTTACGGAAACGCATTTTCTTTACGTTGCAATATATCTAAGTGATCCGCAGCAGACCCTAGTGAAGCAAACATAATCTAAACCTAGTACGAATATCTTAGGAGTGTTTGAGTAAACTATATTAGTTAGGCAGAAAGGTTGGGAGAAATTCATTTAACAACTGCACCAGAGTATAAGGCGCAGCGATTGTCAAAATTCGGTGGTACAATCCAGTGAATCTGAAAAAAACGAGAGAAAGCCCTGTTTAGCAGTCTTGTGTGTTGTTCATGTTTATGATGAGTCACGCACGGACGCTGCCGCCTAAAAAAACTCGTTTCAAATGAAGTTCTGATGAAGGAATCAGCATCTGAAAACGAGTTGAAAGAGAATACAGGTTTGTTTAAACGGTTCAGGGGCAAAAGTTGACAAAGTCCTAAACATACGTAAATTTGGTATGTTTAGTTGCGAACGACATTCTGCGCTGCCTGCTTATAACAAATCACCTATCAGACTATATATTTGTCCAATTAATTATGGAGACGTGGCATATGTATCGCCTATTATAGCAAGTTTCAACGGTAGCAAACACGCAGCAAGACAAATGTGGAACAACGTCTCGTAAACTCGCTCTGTCTCTATAACACATGCTATTTATTCGAATAAGTTGAACTTGATTAAACTTTAAAATCAACCATTCTGTCTAGCGAAAATTTATTGAGCTTAAAATGGTCCTGAGTAATAATATGCATTGTGCGGTGATGAAAAAAAGCTGACAAAGAGTGTCACGAATGAAGTACAATATATAGATATTAAAAATAAGTTGAATTAGGGCTTTAAAATTAAATTAAATTTTAATAGTATAAAATAACCGTTTGAACACAACGTCTGTCTGTGCCGTACGTTGGTGACAAAAGGATTCATGAGGTTAACACGCGTTTAACGTTTGAGTCGACAATGGCCTTAACAATAAATCTAAAGCTAGATCGCAAGCATGGACCAGACTTGCAAACTACAAATTTAAATATGTTAGTTAGATTTCGGATAATTCTGATAGTTTTTTTTGAAAACACATAAAACTTTCTGCTTATAGACTAGTACTATTAGCCACTGTGGAAACGATGAAATGTACGCGTTCGAAATATTAATTAACTAGAAGATTACATAGCACTAGCACTAGCGAAGATTGGGTTGATACTAGAAGCAAGGGTCGGATCTTGGATTGAAAAAAGGCCAACAAAAATGGAAAAATCGATCATTCCAACTTTCGTAAAGATCTTGCTACGCTTCACAGTTCCCGCTATATCGCAACAGAATAAAAGTATTGAAGTTTATTTTTTGAGCATTTAAATATCTCTCAAAATACGTTCATGTTGAAAGGAAACAGATTTATAAAACGTCGGCATCAACTTGTCTCCTAAGTTTAACGCTCACGGTAAGCCGTGAAGGACAGCGTGAAATTGTTTAAGAACAGAAGAAGACTGACTGAAAAGTTTAAGAATCTCGTTGAAAAATATATAACCTAATAAACAACGACGAATTACAGATCCCGTTTTCGATTAGACCGTTATCGAAATGTCTACTCGCCAGTCTTTTGCTGGCTCATTGAAAATTTAAAGGCGATGAAATAATAAAAGGCGAACAGGATTTTTTTGCTTGACCCAATGTGCCCACGTGCGGGGCGGATGGTAATAAAAGATATGTTTAAAATCGCAAGTCTGACATCCAGTGAGTCAAAGCAATCCGGGTGGTGTTTTAGACAAAGAAAAAAAAAAGCTTTTACAAGTTTGAGTTCGCAAACAGAAACAATTGTTGCTGGTGTATATTTTAGTCGTTGTCCTGACGAAACCTAACAAACTCGAAAGAACGACGTTTTGAAGGCACCATGCTCCCTTCAATGGGAAAAGAACACAATGCACTACGCTGGTTCTCAGGCGACGGCAGGTTGAAAAATTGCTAAACAATAAATGTACCTACTCCTATTTCCGATAACTATACAATTAATTCATTTATATTTTGCACTAAGATGCCAGATACAAGATGTTCTCTTGTTTCCAACAATTCCTCATATAAACAATACAAAGGAAGACATAACTTCTAACCGTAAAAGTTGATACGAAACGATATGGGACGTCGAAACGTTTTGCTGCAATATTTTACGGATTTACTAAAAGCGATTCCTGATCCTTAGAATCCATACGACTATGTCAACGCGTAATGGATACCGAAACAAAGCCTAGCTTCACACTGCTCTTTAGTCACCCAGTAAATATGGCGATGACTTCAAAATGGTAGCGTAATCGTTATCAGCAAATATCCTCGTGTCTAGATACGTATACGTGTAATTAAGGTTGCAAGTATTATATATTTAAAACGTTTCGAATCATTCCGCTTTTATTCAGGCGATCGCAATGACTGCGACCGCGCTAGTACCACTAGCTTCGAAAAGAACAGGCCGACTTTTGCAATCTCGAAATCTCCTGATCTGCGTCCTCCGGGATATGATAAAGGCATTCGGCTCCCGATGTGTTTTCAGCGTGGATTTGCTCGACTACTACATGAGAATACTGCATTAATGCGATGATATCACATCTATGCACACCCTAGTAGCAGTTCTGCTATTGCTATTTTACCTTAATGTTCTGATTCTTACTTTGTGCGTAGGAGCACAAAATCAATATTCTATCGAATAGGTGTGTTACGCAAGTGAACGGTGCCGTTGCTCGGCGAGCTCATAAAACTCGTTCTACATGTTCTATGGTGTAAAGGCAGGCACGCCGCGCCAACGTGAATATAGACGTGGCCAAATTGACATTTCAAGGTAGTGTCCTAGGCTACCCACAGTTACGGGAAACTAGTTTTGATTTGTCTACTTTAAATGGTCGTTAAAGAGATACCCTTTAGGATAACAACCCGGTTGAAACTGGCGGGCAAATAGACTATTAGCGTCGCCGTGTGGTAACTAACTAGTAGGAGACGCGCGTGGGAAACGCCGTGGACTTGAGTATAGCAGAAGCCGGTCGGTCTGCCCTTGAACGGATCAATGGCTGGCAAGAACTGAAACTCAAACTGTAAAGACACAGTCGGTGTAATTCGACTGACTGGGTTGTAGCCAAGAGAAAACCAACGGCGACGCCATTCCGTCACGAAGCTGAACCTCTCCTGTAGGATATCTGTTGGCTTGTCATAATGGCAGATTCAAGGTGTTCTTCAAAAGATCACATCCTCCAGGTTAGCACCTTAGATGAGATACTTGAAGCCTACAGCCTCAGCAAACAAGCGACGAACTGACATATATTATAAGGACAATCTATGTGAGAAGTCTTAACAAGACACTTCGCGATGCTGTCAAGTCAAAAATGACTCACTTAATTTTGGACCTCGGTCATGCTCCTCAATGAAACGGTTTTCGATCAATCGCGGAACAGATATTGGGTCGGTAAATGGCTAATGGTAGATAGACTGTGCGAGCTTACTTTAAAGCGTGAGTTGCATTAGAACGTCCACTTTTGCATGGTAAATTGGAGGGTAAAGATCTACGACGAGGTGTTGCGATTTTACATATTTATTTCCCTCGAGAAACGCACTCAGTGAATTGCGGCTAAACACAATTCGCCCCCATGTCCATATGAATGATCAACAAACTTGAACTTCACAGGCTGACTGATAACTTGGGGCTTAAAGGTGTTTAGTTTTGCGCGACAGTTTTTAGGTGCTTTCTCAGTAGTGAAGCCTTCCTGATAGTCTTGAAAGAGGCAGGTTGTCCAAGATGCGTTTTGCGACTTTAGCAACAGAGAGCCATCGAGGCGGGCTAAAATGCTTTTCTTTGGAAAAAAAGGTGGAACTAACACAGTAACTCAGAATTATTGTAAAAGTAAAGACATGCGCAAGATAACTTCCTATTTCCAGATTTATTCGTCGATGCCGCAATGAAATGAAGATTTGCCCAGTCAGTAATGTACTAGCAAAAAAAGCGGCCGGCAATGTATTGTGATCTAAACTTTCCGATTCTGACATCGGAAACGTATAACATAAATCAGCAGTGCCAGCCTCCAGGCCTAGATTAGGAAACGTGTCGCGTATTGCAGCCTTGTGAGCTAGAGTATCACCAATGTGCTTGTATCTGTGTTTAATTCAAAGTAGCTGAACTGTGTGTGCTCGTTATGAGGAAGTCAGCATAAAAGTACGATATGCTGACGTAAGCTGCGGTTTTCAATCAGAATTTAAGAAATAAGTTTAGATTTCTAGTTGAACTATAATCTACCGAATATATATATATATAGATATATATATGTAAATCCGTATTTTTCGAGTACGGATTATGCATTGAATAAAAGTACGGACAACTTTCCACCTTGCGTCGTTTACGCCAGAGTCATAGGCAGGCTTCGTTCGCTTTTGTTTATTCGGCAATGACCAATAGCCGTTCCACTGTGTGTCTCCCCAAAATTTACCCCTTAAAATAAATAATAGAATTCCCGTGTACTGATAAACAGAACCTTGAAGCGTGTAGCTTTGATGTAACGGTTATGTACGACCGCCGATAATCACGACTTGGACAGCTTTTTGCTTTAGCTCGAAGTTCATTTGTTGGTTGCAGAATGGCAATTCGCGGTTGCCAGAAGTAGACTCATTGAACATCTTATACCTACTTGGTCGTCTCTAGTCTTAAAAGGGATTCTTCGGCTTCAGTTAGCGCATCAACTGGCAAAGCTTCGTAGGCAACCGTTAGCGCCTGAGTTGCTCAAGGAATCAAGTCTGCGCTGCACTGCCAGTATGATAAACAAACAGAGTAATGCTGCTCTGGGGAACTGCGCTAACAGCAAAAACCGAGCGACACACTAACCGACGGGTCGGGAGACGGACATAGAAACGCGAATTCCAAGAGTAGCGTCGATTTTTTGACTCGTCGTTTTCGGAGCTACTTGTCCTGGCTCTGCTCGTCCTGCCTCATTACTCAGCCTAACGTTGCAGGCTCGACTGCGCCAGATCCAGGCGTCTAGCCGGTGCCAACAGCGATGGACTACTATGACGCGGTGCTGTTGGCAAATAGAACAAGAAGCATCGATAATGAGGAGCAAGTTCGACGGAGGAACCCTAAAAGCTGGCCACAAACAACCCGTTGAGTAAAATAAGTATAAATCTACTAGCTTAATTCTAGCGGCAACTGGCAAACCTAGTCGTCATATGCCAACGGCATCTGTTCTCTCACCTTTCCGTGAGCAGGCCGTTCCGTGAACAGTTTTTTAATAGGGGCCATCTGAGAATATGAGCTGATATCTGTATATGTCCCTAATACTTACAAAAATATTCCGCTCTATGCAGATATTTACGCTTGAAGTTGGAAGTCAAACCTTCACCTAACATGTGGCCGTTGCGCCGTCATCGATGAGCACTGTCCACTTCCTACGTATTTATAATGTTTCATTAGATTAAGTAATTTCATAGCAATAATTGATTGCCAGACGAGGCGCGTTCATGTGAAAATTGAAACGATGAATGTGATAAACATGAAAACAGAATTCCGACGGTAAATCATAACTGTTGCAGCAGGACAGCTTTCTATACGTAAACGTAGCGAACATTGACCATACTAAGAAGATTTCATTCGTCCGCAATGATCCTATTGCGGACGGGATCCCAAGCAGAGCGGGATTCATATAGTAAGGTCTCATGACAATTGCAACCTTGGATGCCCTGAAAAGTGTTGGTCTATAGTCAGGCAAAAGTTTATCACGAGAGATGGATCTAATATGAATGGAACGATTCGCCTGGAAACCGGATTGTACGTATATTCCAATTCGAGAACGTGATAGGACGAGTGTAACCAATAATAAAGCCGGCACGGGCCAAAGCTTATGGATCACTCGCGAATTAGTCACCCAAGGACGACTAAGGGAAGAAGGGCTAATTGCAATCAAGTGGATGGACTACAGGGACACTTCGATGGGAAAACGCGATGATACGATTAGAGCATCAAGGTTAGTCCAGCCAATTACCGGATCAGCGATGGTAAGATAACGGCTTCAAAGTAAAAAATAGGGGTAACTACGATAAGATAAAACAGTTCGCGCCACCGGATGGCTCTTCTGTTAGGATCTGGAACGAAAACATGCTCTACTTCACTCGAGGCATACTGATGAGATAATCGCAGCAGGACTGTTAAAACATATCGATGGGACGAACGTAGCAGAGTATCTATAATAGATTATGGGGGTGAGATCAGTCAGTGCAACTGGGGACCACAAAACAAAATTATTATAACTAAATAATTGCGTCTGTTTCAATCAATGAAGTTCGTTAATGTTTGAACAGGCTGACAGTCTGATAGGCCAACGCGGTGAGCGGAGCTATGGAACTGTTGCACTGCAACTTGGGCTGAGCGAAAAAAATAAGCGAATTAGATTAGCCCAAGGAGAGGAAAAATGGGCTGGGGCGAAGACGATTATTCTTTATTACAATGTGCGCACTAATTTGTTAAGCCTGATAGCGCCAAATAGAGCAGTATAATTCCGCTCCCCAACCCGTTACAAACGAAGTTGTTTGTAGTTAGCCGTACGTATGCATCATTTCTTTTACCGGCAATATAGACGTACGTATATATATATATATATATATATATATATATACATGTCAAGATTCGATTGGCAGCAGTCTGTTTTCTTACAGCTTTTTCCATCGATAACCTGATTAATGCCAATTGATTTTAACGTTACTGTACTGCTCTCGGCTACATTATCTCTTGCTGCTATCGGTGATAGAAGGCCCTGGCGTTCTCGGCAACAGCTCATTGACAACAATAATAGAGCTTGTTGTCGCATTTGCTCGCGCCGCCAAATTCAAACTTATATGTGCCTAAAAACAACCCGCATATCGACGGAGGAGATCGTAATCCACAACATTATACTCGTTCGCGTCAGCTAGTCGGGCGTCGTCGTTGTGAATGCCATTTTCTGTTCGTTCGGCAATAGCTTCCGGCGCTAGCAGTTCACCCAGCCGACCTCCGGCTGCGCAGCTGTGCATACTTACATAGAGTCCGGGAGAAAAAGGCCGAAAATCGCTGGATTAAGTTGAACTGAACAGCAATGAGAGCGGTTGCAGTTGAGCTGGCTGGATACAGGCTAGACCAAAACAAGCTGGAGATATAATCTCTCAATTACTCACCCTCTCCTGCTATTTAGCAGCAACAACGGCAGCTTTTTAGGATTGAACGGCCCGGGCGAGACCAACCTTCACATACCCACATTTGCCTAGCAGGCCCTATAGCTATTTCGTTTGCAGTACGTTATCCAGAAACATAGGAGGCAACTGAGGAGGGTGGGTTAGAATGGACACTTGATTCGAGTTCGGATGTCCTCGCCGGATAGCAGCGGCATTGACTGACAAGGGCTACTTCCAATGACGCCGCTAGATAAAAGCTGGGTCTAATACAATAGTCGCTGCTGGGTTGAGAGCACCGGTCGAGCGCGTACGAACAATCCAGACATACAGAATCGACTTGAATCGTCTATCAAATGGCCAACGACATATAGCGTCGATGATGGTCAAACATTTGCTTCCGCTTCTGTTTGTTGGCTTATATTGATGTTACGCGGCCACTATACATGTGGTAGTCGGTATAGCACCAGCAATTGGCGAAATTTGGCAATCCGTCTGAACAACATCGGCATGATTGTTCTGGGACTAGCACTCCTCTGGCGACTGGATAGCGATGACCGTGTGTTTTCATAGATTTTAAAATACATTGAACACGTAGTAAGTTATAAGCAAGAGTCATGAGCAATATAGATTAGTTGGCCTAGCGAATTTTTTCTCGTTTTTCCATCCATGTCAACGCTTCCAGTAATAAAATGCAGCCCTCTTCTGACCAGTGCTACGGCAAGAAGAAAACGTTGTTAAGCTTTTTAGGTCAAGTCGGAAGAAATGCTTCGAATCGGCTCGAGCGGTCTGGCTTATTACGGAACTTTTGCTTAACCTTTTCATGTTGCACTGTCACACTGTGACGACCTGAGTCCCATTGCAAGGTACTCGAAAATGGTACGGCAATAGACAAAAAAAAAAAAGTGGACACTGACTATTTTGAAGTATCGAGCTGGACGCCTCGGAAGATCACATAGCAATTTTTATTCTGGTCGACTACTTCATATCTAAGCATATATTGCTTAAGATAGGGTCTTTCTTTTGGTGGTGGGTCAGGAGGTGTTACGAAGGTAATAATAAGGCAACACCCATTCAAAAGCAAAATCAAGTATCTGATATCAGACTGTTTTAATTATAGTCCTGACTTGAGCAGCTGTAAGCCAATATGTTAAATAACTAGAAAATAACATGCCATAATGAAGCCGACGAATAAAAATCTAGTTAGGATCAGGTTTATGAATCGCTTACCTCATCGTAGGCTTTTTAAACTGTTGCTGTCTTCCATTTTACTGCACATAATGGGCCTCCACTATACGTTACAAGGTGATTGGTGATCCGATATCCCAAATTGAGGTGCACTATTCTAGAAGACTAACTAGCACATCTGGTTATTCACGAAACGTTTGCACAAGTAGTTGACGAGCACGTACACACAGAAACGGGTAAACGTAAATATTAACGAGCGGACAGTTTACCACTAGAACTCTGCTAGATGAAATTGCCATTACCAATTTTGACGTCTGTCCTGATAAATGCATTGCCGGTTTTGCTTAAACCCTACAAGACCTTGTAACTATACTTCACTGCTATGAGCCACTTCTAACCGACAATTTTGCTCGTAAGCAATGGCTCTATGCTGCGCTGCCTCTAACGGAACATATTCGACCTTAAACCTTAAGGCTTCATACAGAAGCACTCCGCTTCGCGCAAGTTGAGTGTGTTGATTCTGCTGTCCTCCCGTGTGTGCATCTCCTCGCAAATGCACGGAGCGTGAGTAAGTGGCAACCAATAAAACCAAATCGTCGTTGTCGCTTCCCTCGGTATCCTGCTGATGGGTCTGTGGCCCGGACTTCTTAGCCAGGCTTAGCATCTCTCCCAGCTCTACCAGCGACTTACCAGCCGCTTACAACCGAATGCAACGTTCAATTCACTCTCTGCTTTCGAAGAGCATCTCATGAGCCAGCTTGCGTCGTAGTTCGTCCTATCGAACTTTCACAACCCCGAGACTCGGCAGTTACTCGGCGCAGCGACGCTGGTTTGGACACCGATTCAGCCCTATTGTACATGGATGCGAGGTTTACTAACGGAGAAGCAACTCTGACCGTCGAGAACAGCTCTGAGGGGGATCGGCTCCGACCACTGACTGGTTGGCGGCCAACGGGACAGTTAGCCAGTCGACCCGACCCCCGGCTCGACCCCATCCCATGCCGAACTACTGCAAATTCGTGCGATCCGCTACAAAGTCGCCGATTCAGTCGTCGTGTTCATAGATTTGGTAGTAGGATAGGAGAGGGCCCTGCCAGAGCTCTCTCCCCGGCTCCCCTGGTGCTGGCTACGATTACCTTCACAACGATCCGCCAACCGGTCGGGTCTCTCGTCTACCGATCGAGCGGTAGTAGAAGCGGCGGGGAGCAGCCGCGACTAGCCCAAATAGTCAGGGACTCGATTCTGCAAGCTTCCGAGTGTCGACGAGTGACGGCCTGGTTGTCTGACACGAATGAGCCTCCTCAACCGAGGCGCTAGGCTGCGCCGCCACGGGGAGCCGCGTCGCAGCTAGCTAGCGCAGCGTCGGCAGAGAAGAGACGAGGACCCCAGTTCGCGAGGCGACTCGGGTTGGCCTCGCCATCAACGTTAGGGGTAGGGGAGAACCGTTACGATCCAGATCCGAACCGTAGTATAGTGACTGGTCGCCTTGGCTATACTCAGCTCCCCCAAAGTCAGTTGTCGCGCGCCTAAAGTGGACAGCCAGCCAGAGTAAACTGCTCATCGAATGAGGGAGGCCAGACAAAGCCAGCTGCAGTTGTCGTAGGAGGCGGTTGATGCTGCAGGCGACCAAGGCTAATAGACCATAGTGGGAGCCAGACGAGATAGTGGAGTTTGTGGGGGAGGAGACAAGCTGCGATATTGACGACGCTGGTTTGGGTAGTTCGGCTGCGATTCAGACGATGTACAAGTAGTCGCGCTAGCTTAACGGTCTCTGTAGCATCGGTGGGTACTACAGTGCAGGTCTAGGGCACGGCCATTATCGAAAGATCCGACAATATTCGGAGGTGGCTGTCGGTGGAGGTTCTTTACGCGTAATATTTAGGACAAACAACGCAATTTTAGACGTACTCATAGGTTGTAACCAGGTAAAGTTTGCGTCTAAACTCACCTATCTGGCTTTTTGATGTCAAAGTATTTTGCGTTACACGGCTGAGATAAACTGGGACGAAGCCCAGAGGACGCCAATTCCGTTATTTGAGAACGAGGAAAATGGCATAGTACAGACGGCAGTGCGCAACCATTACGTGTTCACTCACTTCTTACTTTTTATCTAGAAAGACCAACGATCACTGGGACGGCGACTGCGTAACAACAATAACAACGTGACAAACACAGCAGCAGGAATAACAGCAATTACGTTGACGGGGGCGGTCTGCGGGTCGGTCGGTTCCGTTGATTGCGTTATGGTCCATAATCGCTATAGCTATGGCGAAGGGACTATTCAACCAGCACCGAACATCTGATGACATCAGGGATGCTGCTGTACAACGTATGCGTCCACTGTGATCCAATACCTCGATCCGGCGTCAGTTGAATCGGTCGGATCCGTTAGGTAGCGGTTGAGATGTCAGCAACACTGGTGGTAGCAATAAATGACGACAATGAAAGAGGAGCTCTCCATTTTTCGAGCAATAGCTAACCCGACCCGAAAGCGGGCGACCTCGACAACTGGCGCCGACGGCTGTTGGCATCCATTCGTTGAAGCAAGCAAACCGAGCAGCAACAAGTAACGACACACACCAAAGGGCTGGCCATTCGGCAGACCGGTAGACACAGAGACAGATAGAGTCTTTACCGGCTGCCGCTGAGGCCGACAAAACGGTAACTGGCGTTCAGAGAAAAAGAGCTGCTGACGAAACGAACTCTGCTCCGAACGGTGACCGATTGAGCGACGGCGGGGACCGTCCGGCCGCGGACCAGGCGATCGGAGCCGTCGGGGGGCGGGGGGGAGGGAGGCTACGCCATATCGCAGCTGGAGTAGTATTAGTTGTGTAAAGGAGACAGCGTACCATCAATGTTCTGATCTGATGCCTCTCAGTCCTCGAGTCCAAGCAAATCGACGGTATTGCTCTCATGTCTGTGTCTCTGGTGATCGACTGAGGTGACGATACAGTACGTTTCTGTAGCTCAGACAAGCCATTAGCTAGAGGGTAATATCACTAGTGGCATATACGAACAATTCAAGCTCTGAACCGGTAGAGGGGACACCGGAATGGATACGGATCGATCGGTAAGATGTAGGGACGCCAATTATTTATTATTATAAAGCTGGCAGGTACGAAAGTTCAGTAAGTTGGTGTATCGGATTGTAGATTCGACTGGTATCGAACAAACGTAAATTCTAAAGAGGGCGTTCATGACAGCTGTTGCTGTTCTGGCCATGTTAAATATATAGAAAGACTGGCTTGTTCTAGGACGAATTTAACAAATTGAACTAAGGTGACAGAACGAACAATCGGCAAGAAGCCCGACATTTTAAATGCAATCATTTTGATTCTCCAATTTGGGCTACGTTCGCGGAGGCTAGGTTCTTGTCTTTAATTCAGTTTTTCCCTTTTGGTCCTTGCGTGCCTGAGTATAGGTTGAATATAATCGTTAATTGACATAGTTAGTGCTTCGGGCGGTGATTTAGGGAAACATCCATAGCAAAGAAAATGACAAATGTGCCTGTACTTTCTGAAGCGTTTCAAATTCCATTCTGCGCGTTGTGCATAAAAAGTATCAATTGCTATACCAACAACAATATATTTAATTTGACTGAATAACATAGACATAATCGAAAAAAGATATTATACGGGTTACAAGTTTGAGCTCCGACACGCAACATATAAACATGGGCTTACTATGAAATAAATATTTTTTCCGGATATTATCTAAGTGATGGCGCCCCTTCGCAGACCAGGAAACCGTATCGGTTTTCGGGGCACGGCGGGTGTACTTGTTACCCAGTCAACTCTACTTTAGCGTTAAAAATCAAATAATGTGATATAATGTCCTGAAGTGGCCTGTTTGCGCTCTTATATCTGGAAGTCTCGCTGTCTTACAAGCTGAAGACTCTTCAAAAAGAATCTTATTTTAACATTAACAGTGTACCATTGACTTCGTTAATCGTTGTTTAATACGGATGCTTCATGAGACAGATACTAAACTTCACAAGTTAGTTATATCACAAGAAAATTACATACACCATTCACGGGTACCGTCCATGAAATTGAAAAAAAACCGGTTTTTATCGATACGGTTCAAAATATCAAAGAACTATTGTTTCTTCCTGATTTTCCAGCTCTGTTAAAATACTGCCCCACCCATTCGTTTCTCTAAAAAATTTCTATTATTCTGTTGTTCCTATTGTCTTCAACCAAAGTTGCGTAATGTAAATACCTCATAGGCTACCTTCCCCGTCCACATGAACACCCAAATATTCTATGCTTGGGCACTCACAATTCTCAGTATTTTTTCCTCTTTAACATGGTCCTCTGAGGCACGTACTTCCTGCTGTGAGTCATTCCGGTAATCAGGAGCTGTTCCTGCTGGCTTGCATGCGAACTAGTTCGTGCTTTCCGATCCATTTCCCGTCTGGCAATGGCGTTCATCACACGAGGAAACAACGACGAAACAAATAAGATCATGCCATCACATACAAGCGACGCTGCAAACCGGATGAAACCGCAGTAATCTCACCGGGCCGACACGAAGTACGAGATACATTCATACACGCGTCTTCACCTAGTTGTACAGGGACACTTACTCATGCACTCGACTTATCCACGCATACGCACGCTCCAGTGAGGTAATTCCCTGATCATCTTCTCGTGTTACTGGATTCTGGATCATTATGCAATAAAGTCAATTGGATCAGCCCTGTTGCTATTGCTTCGTCTTACGATCTGTCTGTCGGTCTGCCTACCCGGAACAGAACTGCTCTCACACTTTCTCCCTCTGTTTCTGGAGACGCGTCTGCACTGGCCGACGTTGTCAACGTTCGTCGTTCGGCAAACGAACGTCCGTTTGATCCACCAGACCGCGGCGACGCTGATGGTGGGCATAGCGGCAGCAGTAGCAGCATCGGCGATGAAACTAACGGTGAACGCCTCCGAGAACATGGCTAGTGCCGACCAGACTGACGAACGAAAAAATAAGAGTACCAATAGTTGTAGTAAATAGCTAATAGAGTGCCGAAGGGCCAGAGGGGAGGGAGTGAGACCGTGGCCGCTGCTACCGTTAGAGCAGCAGCGGCATATGTTGCTGCTTTCGCTGGTGCTGCTGGCTCAGCTACTGCTGTGGTTGTTGATTCGTTGTCCGTAGCCGAACACTTACTCGGATCGACATTTTCTAATTCTTCTATCCCACTAAGCTTGCCTATTCAGTTACTATTACGATTACTACGACGAGTATTACGCCACGGCCTAGCGCTGACGCCGACTATGATTCGCTGCTGGCTACCTGCTGGCTCTCTCGGCTGCCCGCACTCCGGTATTACTAGTACCATCAATACGCTATAACTACGGCTCTCCTGGCACGGTGTCGCTGTTGTTATCGTTGTTGATGTAGTCCGCCCTCCCATCGCATGCCAGCGGCTACGGTGGTCGCCGACGTAGAACCAGCACCCTCCGCGCTCCACCCGCTACCATCGGCAGCAAAGTAACAGCGCTCACCGCTGACGCTGCAATACGGCTATCGAGCGGGCAAGAGCCGCATGGGATGAACGAACATGCGCGCAATGGAGGCAACAGCAGGAGATGTTGCCAGCAGCGAAGGATCGCTCTTTTCTCCTTCACTTGGTTCTCCTTTGCTGGCGACGCTGGCAACTGCGTTCGGCTGATGTTGTCGTTGGCCAGGTCGGTTAGCCTAGGCAAGCAAGCAGCCAGATAGCGCCGGCAGCCGCAGCAGACTACTGTTAGCCACCCAATCGTTTCTAGATCTGTCGTTCATCGACGTCATCGCAGCGTCCGATCGTGTTGCCACTGGCACTGCTCTGGTTACTCCCACTATCACAGGTCCAGCACACGCCCCTATTACGCCTGCCTCTGCGCTTCACAAAAAACAGACAGCGGAAGAGCGAAAAAAGAGAAAGATTAGCCACAACCATGGCATGCCATCCCTCCGTTAACGTCTCGTTCCCGCGCCAGCCTAAGGCATCATCGACGTGGATCTGGATAAACTCGCCGCCACCGCAGCCGCAGCCCAGCCAGCGCTCAGGCTGGCACCACCGTCTTTGGCGGCAACGCTTCTTCGAGCAGCTGCTGTTATGCCGGGGGGCGCAACAGCAGAGAAAATAGCTCTGGTGGATAGACAGACATTCGGCGCAATAACAACGACGACTGAACAAACGAACGTCCAAACGCCTGCGAGGGTGGCAAAAAGATGCAGCAGTAACCGTTTGCTCGCGCGGCTATTGCAGTGGACTCAGCCGGCTACGGCGACCATCAGTGACGCACCTGCGACTCCTGCTAGCAGCAGCAACAAACCAGACCAGAAAAGTTAGCTTGTCAGTTACAGCCGTCAGCCCACCCTTGTCGTCAGTTTGACCAAGCTGGCTCAACAAAGAGACCAGCAACAACAATATCGGGTAGAGTAATAGCAGAAGCAACGGTAAAGTAGCTAGAGTACTCCTTTGACCTTGTCTCGAAACAGGCAGCCAGACAGGCAGTTAGGTAGCTAGGTGATAGCCTGTTGCCAGGCCAGCGTCTCCATTCGTAGGCAACCAGCCTGACAGCAAACAGGAGCTTCTGCTACTGCAGCAGGGGCGATGACGGTAGCCCGTTGCCGCTCCTGCCGTTGCCAGGAAAGCAAGTTGGTCAGCAAAGGGGACCAAAAGCGAACTGGAGATTAGCGGCCAGGCAGGCGCATAGGTTCATAGTTGGATACCTTATAGATGTATCTTATTATCCACTAGTGTTGTAGAAGCGATAGCGGCCATGAAGGCACTGGTGCACATGGAGGAGCCAGTGGTCGGAGCCGCCATAGTGGCAGCGAAGACGACGATTTTATTATTGTTGTCTCTTATTTATTGGCGTTTATTCTGTCGAAAGCAGGGGCTCAGACAGCAAAAAAGAACCTGCAGCGGGGCTATAGCTGTCCTCCGTTCTACTAGGACAGCTTAGAGTTTATGCCCTTAACCGGCGTATGGAAGGCCCGTTTGTTTGTCGAAGATAAATTCTAATTACGTCGGTTATTCATCCATTCGTTAACGAACTCACTGATGAATCCGGCCTAAAGGTGGGCCTGATTTACAGATTCAGAGTGTACGAGCCGTTCCAAGTTTAACGTCGATCTTTAAGAGGGCTATAGGATTCTTGCCCAACTGCATTGCGGGGCATTGTTATTTATCTAGCAATAAAAGCTGAAAAGAAGAAACATGACATTATTTAGGGAAACATGCGATTGTATGAATTGGAAAAGTGGCTTGCTTAAATTGAGGGCATGATCTATGATATGGCCGACCTATTAGTATCTTAGTAAACAATGATTTTGCCCTACCATTTTACAGCACCCAAGCACCAATGGAGCAAAATGTTGATGCAAACTTCAGCTGTAAAAGATAAAAACGTAACATTTTTCGATGCTGTGCGTTAGATTGGGTAGGTTGTAGTGATCAAGCAATAGGCCACAACGGGCCTTGATAGAATGTCCAGATAGGTACACGCTGTAATATATAAATCTGCTGAGTCAATTGGGTTCGTATTCGAAACTCTGTTTAGTACCCGAAAGTGGGCTCAATAACGTTTGATATCTTCAAAAACAAATCTTTTCCGTTTTTCGTGAGTGTCAAACATGTGGCGTGCTTAACACTTGCTGTATTGACATCTGACTCAAGTGATAAATGGAAAGTTTCGACAATGTAAAAAGAAACGTTATGTTATATATATATATATATACTACAACAATGACTCTTTTTGAGCACTTCTATATCCTCATAGGGCGGGTGCTCCAGTACTTTTTGGCTACAGCGATAGGTTTTGTAACACATATTAGAGCGAGGAGTAAATTCGTCTCCTCTCTAAGTATGCTTTTTCCTCACCGAAGCAGTATTTCTCATAGAATCACAGATGTGTCCACGTGCTATCTCCACACATCACTTTATTTTAACGTGTAACGGTTAAATGAACATTGGCACCCCATTAAATATCGCGTGTGCAGAGCACAACTGATTCATTTTTCACCCCCATCCGTTCTTTGAAAAATTATACATAAAATAAAAAAAAAAACCGAATCCTTTAACGCGCGACATGTACATTCATGAAGTACAGAAAGTAGAGTTGGCTGTTTTTTTTTGTATGGGTTAAGCCAACTTTGGGCTTTGTTTAGCTCGTCGGTAGCGGTTGTTTTGGAATTACTTGAACTCTTCAGAATGTTGACTGTTTCTGGCGTGCACGTGACTAGCGTCGGCCGAGCCCATTGATCCGACGAAATGTAGTCGACCCACTTTTCAACGACATACGTTAATTGGGTTCGTTTTTAATATGCTAGTGAGTACGGGCTTTTTACACGACATGAACGTTGATACTTCTCATGAGTAGATTTGTTTGCATAGGTAAGAAGCCACAAGCATCGAAAGAAACAACATGAATACACCTACACCGAACCAGCTAATGGCGACGCTCAGGACAACGCACTGTGGTCGAGCAAGCATGCCGAAGACGTATGCACCATCCCTGCCATTATGATTGTATCGTAAATGGCATTACTATAGCTGCCGCAAGTGATTGTAGTTACTGACATTGCAGTAGAAAAGCTCGTCCTGTTTCTAGCGCATCACCGCAGTCACGTCCGATCGCAGTATCAAGATGGATATCAGAGCTTAAATTTCTGGTTCGTTTCATGTCTTCGAAAGACCGAAACACCTTTTGATACGTACAGCCGATCTGGAAGAAGGCATATTGTTCTAGGCACAGCCTAGGTGCGAGCTAACTATAAGGTACATGTATTATACCCGAGCAATTAATTTAATCCTGCACTCTTTGAGTCTGTCATAACCTTACACCCGTATTGTGACTTCATTGTGACACTGCTCAGTTAAATTTCTTTTACTCATATGTTTGGTTATATCTAGAGGAAGCGTATGTTATTATCGGACGACTACGAAAACGTCAACACCAGTCGCTACTAACTTGATTGGTTCGTACCGCCATTGGTGTTCAAAGACGCTTGCGTGATTCACTGATCCGCCTCAGAAAACATAGCGCTATTGTATGAGATATATCAGCCACCGCGATCGAAAATGAGCTACAATATCGAACTTAGAATCGTGCCATTTTTGTAGAAAAATGTCGGTAAGATCGATACCTCATCTGAACGTTATACCTCACACGAATTTTCACTCGAACGCCATGGCTTAATTGAAAGTTAACTGTTGCTGCCGTTCGATTAGAGCTTTGATACCAAACAGCAACAGCAGTAGTAGTAGTAGCACAACACGAATTCACGCGTAATTATCTTACGTACGTAGATTTACTTGAGGTCCACGTCTTGCCACTATGATTCTCGACTGCTGCCATTTTAGAAGATCCCGCACGTGTCGCTAGTCACCGTAGCAGCTTCTCCAGGACCGAGTTCAGCTCTTTTCTATTATAATCCAAGATGGGGTCAGGTCAAAATCGTAACACCCACCTAATCACGCTGGTGGTAGACGCAGCAATTTCATCTCGATGAACGACTGGCTGGCGCCGAGAGTCAAACGCGCGGCCGCACTGCAGCGATCGAAGCAGAACAGTCAATGCACAAGAGCGACATCTCTCAGTAAAGAAAAAAAGACCAGCCCACATTTATCGGTTGCGTTCCGCCATCATTGCCGTCGTAAACTATTTTCCGCGCAAATCATCACATTTAGCGATCGATAGCCCCACATCAAAAGTCCTGCTATCGACACAAAACAGTTCGGGGGGGCAGCCAGTTGAAGTGCGCGGTTCAATCTCACTTCGTTGACTTCGAAAGCGAAATAGGCGCAGCGATTGCAACAAGTAGCAGTCAGTAACATCAGCATCATCAGTAGCAGAGAAACCAAAACAACAATGAGCCTGCTATATTCCCACCAAAGCACTAGCACGACAATCCTCCGTTTAACGTTCAACAACAGACGAACGACTGCGTAGCGTTCGCACTACCGATGGCGACAAGGACTACAACTCGATCACGACGAATACTCGCCGTATTGTTCATCCGCGTCATACAGTTCTCGTCGTCGTCGTCGTTGTTTTTTACCCGGGCGAGCCGAGTCAGAGCGAGTTCAGCAGCAGGCAGGTCAGACAAAGCAGATCAGCTCCAACAACAGCAGCAGCAGCCAAACTCGGTAGACAGCAGCGTACTGCTGCGGCTGGTCGCTCATTCGTTGGCTGATTGACTGGCTTGCTCATTCGTTCAGCCTCCAGCCCTCCGCTCGGCTAACGGTTGCCGCTGCCGGACCCCGTCTATTCGCCTGACCATGGTGCTGTCGTGTGTCTATGCTGGCTCCCCCCTCTTCTCTCTCATGCGCTGCCGCTATGACTCCGTTCGACAACTCTCGACGGTGGCGGCAACGATGGCTACGGCGGTATCGGCCTGCCTGCTTCCCAGTCCCGTTAGTCTCTTGCTCTGGTGAGCCACGGTGCGCTGAGAGACGGTCTACAGAGCGACGGAGTAGAGCCAGGCTTTCTCGGCTCCGCTCTCTTAGGTCGGTCGGGCTATCGGGCGCATGCCGCTGTGGGAAGGAAAGGACCGGGTCGGTTTGGGTAGGCGCGGCGGCAGACGGCGCAGCCACTGTGCTGCTGCGATCAGCTGCGCCAGCCCGAGCTGCTTCTGTCACCAGATCCACACAAACTAGAAATTACCAGATGATAGTGCTGTTGTTTGCGCTGCTGTCTCTGCCACTGCAGTCTGTGCCCACTGAACGATCGATCGGCCCGGCGGTCAGTCACGACGGAGAGCAGCAAACGGTGGCAGCTGTTAGGCCCGACCTGATCCCACCACCTGCCGCACACTAGCAAGCTTTGTAGGATGACGGCGGAGAAAAGACGGTTGCAGAAGCACATGCAGGCACACAAAAAACGAACGTAACGGATTCATGGTCTGCGTATGCGAAATCTATGGGGTCTTTCACTTTCACAACAACAGCCAACAGAATTGATCAGGCTACCAACAGGCAACTGTCGTCTGCCCTGAGAACCAAGCAGTAAGTGAGTAAATAATTGATCGGACGGACGTATACAGTTAATTGACGTTGACTTGAAGAATTTGAATTCAGTGAGACGCATGCAAACGTGGGCACCGATCGGTGCAGAACGGCGGCGGCGGCGGCGGCGGCGGCGGCGGCGGCGGCGGAAGGAGCAGCAGCGGCACAGAACCCGTCACCGCATCCGAGGGCGAGAGGCAAATCACCAACAAGCGCATAACACTGAGTCCGAGGAGAGGTCGGCAACTGTTACGCGCTAAGAAAACGTCGACCGTCAGACACCAAATAGACAGCCACCAAATAGAGCGAAAATAAAGACGACATTAGGGACCTTGACATGAACCGGCTCCATCGTCACTGCATTAGCGATAAGCTAACTAACTGCTAATTAACTAACGACCTGTGTCTGTTTCGCTCCTTTCAGTTGTTTTATGTGCTTCATCCTGTAGTTTGTAGCTTGCCGGCCACTCAGGAACAGATCGCCGTCGTGGTGGTCCCTCAACAACGGAGAACTACGGCGGTCGAGTTGGTACAATTGTTCGGCTAATCGATTCAGTCAAAGGTCTTTCTTTTTTTCTCTAGAAGCGAACGAGAGCTGCCAGTGGCCGACGACAATAAGACGCATCGGCGGCAATGTACATAGGCCACCAGGCACACATTGTTCACCTCCAACAACATGGCAAGGTGCCTCTCTTTACTGCTGGCCGGCTGGTGGCGGCGGCGGCGGCGAAGGCGGTGGCAGTGGCCGGCCGTCGAAAGTAGGCGTTTCAATCTCGACCTGGCCCTCTCCCACCCTTGCCAACATTACCACCATAACGGTAACAACGGCAGCGACAACAGCAATAACAACATTGAAAACGATTTACAGCCAGCAGCACCCATTGGCGCCAACGACGCAGCAGAAAGCGAAAAGCAGTTGAACCGACCGCTACAAGCGAATGAACAGTCTCGTGCAGTCTAGTGTTACAGAATCGTATGGTTGCAGGGTCGGAGTGGCAGGCCAGACCGGCGTATCGAGTGGGAACCATTCTTAAAGCGTGCGCGCCAGCAACGACGACGACAACACGACGATGGCGATCATTAACAGAATAGAGCCAGTGGCTTTGCTGGGTAGTGCTGGCGTACGACAGCGTCAGGCCAGCAGGTCCTGCCAACTAGCCAATTGCTGGCCTAGTGTGGTATTCGACTCTCTGTTTCCGTCGCGGGTGATGGCCCTGGTGAGGGTTCGTTTGGTTTTATCCAGCCGTCCAGCTTGTTGGTGCTTCGTGCATCGACCCGGCCGGCAAGGGCCCTCGTTTCCGCCCTAACAACACCCCCAGGTTCCGACGGCAAGTGTACAGCTGTCACAATGCAAAAGGAAGCAGATCTTCGTCGATTACTGCTGGAGCTGGTCGAGCCACCACTAGCTGCTTGCAAAGTACGAGAGTTCGCCAAAAAAATGTTTTTTTTTGTAAGAAAAAAGCCGTAATACTGAACAAAAAGATCTCTCCTTGGTTCAATTAAAATACTATACATAGCGGTTTATGCGCACAAGTTACATTGCGGGAAATCTGCACACTTAATTTTTTATAGTTAATATAAACATGTATTGTATTCATGGAATCCTTTTGATAAGATGGTTTAATATGTACAAAATTAAAATGGAAAAAAATTGTTATTTGAAGTTATAACAGGTTCCATAATGAGCCATTTGAAAATGCCGTAAGCGTATGCCGCGTTCAAATGAAATGAAAAAAACTTGCTCCTGTGACAGACTAATGTTTTCCCTAAAGTTTGTCTGTATTCTTAGCTTTGTAGAAGAAAACTAGAAATCTTCTGTTCATAATGTAGTGATTCAACAAAATGGGTTTTCCCTTTATTGCGAACGTAATACTCGCCTTTGTCTATGTTTGGATCATTTTTTCTACCGAGCAATTATGTTATGTTCTTGATTCATTCTAGTCACATTTAACTTCATCATTTTCAAATGAAAACCAGATGAAAATATCCTCACGTCATAGTTAACTGGGAAGCTTTGTTTGGCGTATTTCTAGTCTCTGAAGAAGTTGTGTTAACTATGCAATATACAAGTAAGCAGATCTTCCTTTATTTCAGGGTAGTATTTTTTCCCCAAATATATTATCTAAAATTCACTACATCTATTGATAACTCTTTTCTCGTAAACAGAGCGCTTCCGCAAGCCGCTCATATACGACTATACGAGCGTACACCTGACTTCTCAGAATTTATAGTATCAGTTAATATGACGCATTACAATGTCTTGCTTAACCGAGCCGCTGTTTCCGATAGGAAACTCGGATAAAGAAAAGGTTTTATGAAACTCAAACTCACAGGGAAAAATAGCGTAGTTCTCCCAACAACTGCGGATCGACAAAGGCAGGTGGCATTTTTTTACAGTAAACCCGTGAATCGTACGGAACTACCAGGTGGAAACGTCGTCATATAACTATATATATAGCGGAAGGCAAGAGCAACCGTGCATACCGCCAAGTATGGGCCAAACAACGTAACACAGATTGATTCCTAGGCAAATTGATAACATGCAAGCTGTGAGTTTGTATTTCGTTATTACACAGTTAAAGTTATATTTGCCCACCTCATCATAACATCGATGTACGCAAAAAGAAATGTATAGAAAAACTCTCTATATACTATTAAAAAGGTACTAATCTAGACTGCGTTAGGCGTTCTAAAAAAAACTACGCAAAGACGTAACGCCGCGTGCAAAGCCTTCATTCCGACACGCGCTTTATTCAGACGGAGGTTCAACGTTTTCTGCTGTTTCTTTATTGTTGCTCAACTGATGATTGTCTAGACAAGGTGGGCACACCTTCGCGTGACGTTTACGATCGTCATTATTGTGAATCCGTGCTAAGTTCAACAATTCGATAACTTTGTTGAAGTTGCTTAAGTTTATCGCGTCTCTTCGTGATAATTTTGCAGGTTTCAATTGATACAGCTTTCTATTAGTACAGATTTTATTTGTGACAAGTGTTGTTGATCTCATCCTTTTTCCGAACCATAGCCGAACTGGATCACTACAGCAACATGCATAAGGTATCCTTTGTTCAGGCCTTCTGTAAAATCTTCTATAGAGCACAATGTACATAGCAAGGGATCAGGAAAGGTATAAAAAGATATGAACATAAACTTGGAATAAAGAAGAAGTAAAAGGCTTTGTGATATGTTTACTGCACACAAAGTGTTAGCTTCGCAATTTCAAACTTAGATAAGCTCATAGTCACTGGAAGGTAACGAATTTCCACTGGCAAATAAAAAGACGTCGCCAGCCAAGGATTTTGATTTGGCCACTTACTTTTTCTGGATTCAAATCGCAGGTGCCGAGTTGTCGTTGTTGTTATATTTATTTCTGAAATTCGGTTAAAATTTCAGATCTATCCAGAACAGCGCCTTATCCGCACGCTCTTCCAATCCGTAAAAAAAGTCCAGTCGCACTATGATCATATAGCTTTATCTAAAAAAAAAAGATAACTTATCCGTTGTTGTACTCAATTCCGTTAGGTGTTCAAGAGAAAAACTACGGCGAAAAATTATAATCAGCGTGCTGGTGATAACGATAGGAGAAAATGTTTCGAAATCCGGGCCGCATACGACGTTTATCAGAAGCCGTAAATATTCAGTTGAGCAAATCAAACCCAAACACTTAGAGTTTAACGAACATTGTGGGCGTGTTTCTTTGTACACCTTTCTTCTCCGAAATGGTCGATGGTAGCCCAGGGGAAGTTGCAGCCACTAGAGCAGATCAAAAGGAATTCTATTTACGATCAACTTTACGATTACGAGGGATCAACGAGGGAGAGCGGATAATAAGCGTAATTTGTATTTGTTTCTTTGGTATTCGCTAACCGTTCTCATAACGATTACATCACGACTTCATATTTTCGGTACGATATTTGTATTGCTTTTCGAAGTAATTACCTGGTAGAATATAATGCGTTGTTATTCACAGAAGTAGAAGTGCCGTAGAGTTCCTCATTTTGACTGTGACAAACTGACTGCGGTGGAAAACGCAACGAGAGCTGGTAGTTTATTGGTTGACACGGAAGTAAGTATTCCGAAACAAACAAACAGTGAGATCAGCCGGACCAATTATATAACTAATGGAAACAATATTTTTTTTGTTTCTTCTTTCTAAAAGAGCACTATCTTGTCTGAAATTTGGTATAGTTAGTTAATATTTTGGGACTGTTTTGAAAGCGCTCATACCGCTCTGGAACAATACCCGATTCTTGCGGCGTACTTCAACTTCGCCGTTCGAATTCAAAATTCGAAAATGACGCTCTTTTTGGTACATCTCTGTGACGATTTTCCTAGCCCCCTTTTGCTGCCCTAATTCTGGTGCATTTAAACCACATGGTACGAGTATTTATGACCTATCAACGATACACTGGAAACTAGGTCAATAACAGAAAATATGCTACTCCTGTGCTTATAGTAGGGTTGGTCAATCAGCTGATAGAAGGGTAGGCCCAAAATAACATGACAAAAATATAGGAGCGTATTAGATTATCGTGTTTTTTTAATAATAGCCTTTCTACTTCATGTTTCTACCAAATCGTTGCCAATTTGTGTCTCGTCAAGCCTCTACGATCGTACAGCGTTGTTTGTAAAGCTAGATTTAATGGGCTCATACCTGTACAGAAAGCCTTTAAACAGCCATTGAATAAATGTTTTTTGCCTCGCAGTGATATATGATAGGATTAGTTAAATAATTTTAATGCAGATTTATCAACCTGTTGAAGAGCCCTTTGCAGTCAAGCGCATGGTCTGGCTTTTGGGCTCGAATTGTGTGCTTCTGAATTTTTTTTCAGCAAAAATGAACTAGGTTATTGCTCGTTCCGCGTAGCGAGCAGCGTCGAGTCTATGAACTATGAGTGTGCAAGATAAGCCGGTTGCCTGTGGTAACAAGACGAAGACTGAAACCATAATAGACGGCCAAGCGCCTTTTCAAGTACTCGATTTATTCCGCCCTCCTCTAGTTTTATCAATATTTAAGGACTGTGTAAGAAATATATGGATGGGTATTGAACTGAAGCAACCTATTATAGAAGATAGTGATGAGTCTGCCGAAGAAGTGATCAGTCCCAGATACTCGTTCATTCGGTTTAGCCAGCGAGAAATAAAACTATTTTCTATTGTCCCAGCTATACGTCAGACTAGGTCACGGTCATCTTTACCGAGCAGCAAGTGGTGCATTTAGGTCATTTGGCCTTAAGAATAGATAACATTAAATGTCTACAGGTCGTTCGTTACGCCTTGAGTTAGTAGTAACGAAAATTACAACGAAAATTATCAGCACTTTTCCGCCTCAATTTAAAAATGGCTTAAAACATTTTCGAGAGAGTTGAATCGCGAGTCATGAATAGCTTCACCATAGGACGCTACCATGACGGTCGTACCCTTTCCATGGGTATCTTTCGGTATAAGTGAAGAGCTACGTTTGTTTGCAGCTTAAGCAAGACCAAATCGAGCCATTGAAACTTTATCTTGTTGGAAAAAATTGCCGCGTGCGGTAGCTTCGAGGTCGCCGAGACGGTCTTAACAGAAGGCGGCATAGGTGGCAAGAACGCCACCATCTACACACGAACTAAGTGTCTGCCGCCGCGTCTGTTCAAGCCACACGAAGGAAGCTATCTGGCTAGAGGTAGAGAGCAGTACCAAAGCGTCTAAGCCCAACCCAACCCAGCCCAGCCCAGCCCAGCCCAGCTAGTACTTGCTCGCTGTTTCTCTGCCATCAACCGATGACGCTGGCTCTAAGTGTACGCCAACACTCACCACCACGAGACCCATTGCGCTGGCTCATCATGGAACTGCGCCAGAGGCGAACCTCGACTCGTCTTCGGCGAGCCTCCCCATCGCTGGCCGTTGGCACTGCGATGGTTAACCCAGACCTACCGCTGGCTGCAATGTGGAACAGCGCTAAGACACGCGGCAACTGAGTGACGCATGGCATGTGTGTATGCGCGATACGATAGCGCTATGATTGCGGCGACGGCAGCAGCCGGGCAGGACGGACCTACTAACCAATCGGGCAAACCCAACCGAGAACACAAAACGTAGACCGTGCCAAATTGTATTTGAACTGAGGTGGACCTGTACGCCAGCTGGAAGTTTGTCGTCTTCATTCGCAAACATTAACGGAAAGAAAGCATCGACCATAAAGAATCTTGACAGATTATAGCACAAGTAGCACGCAAGCGGCAGCCATCGTATCGCTACCGGTCGTATACTCCAAGGTAGAGTGGGAGTAGTTCAGCTGCACGTTGATACATTCAATTATTCTATAATATCCTTATATTGTACGTGTTTAAAAAATGAAAGTAACGCTCAAGTCTGTGCTGGGCTATTAAATGGGGTGGCGCGGATAAAGTGTAACTTCGCCTATTATGCTTAGGCTAAGGGATAATGCAAAATCCACATATGCTTACAAACAATTGTGTAATTTCCAAACGCGTTTTTTAACGATTTCTCTTGGTCGATAGTACGATTTCAACAAATTCCCCAAGGACACGTCATTTATCGATTCATTGCAGTGATTTCTATGAATCACAACCCATTCACCTACACTGAATTAAATTTAAATCAAATTATAAATCTGATTAAAACGGAGTTAAAAATACCGACATAAATCCTTTGGCATTATTATATAGGTTTTTTGTGCTCATGGCGTGATCTGGTATCTGAAAGAGCCTTCACATCCAGTTATTTCTAAAGGACGATGCGGAAGAGGCGGAAAACGGTGAACAGGACGTGGGAACAATCGTAAACTAATTATAAAATAAATAATAAGTATAAAATATAAAGAAATAAAAGCGATACATGGTACTGTTTTTAATTAAAATTCTGTTTTATGAAAACTAAAATGAAAAAAAAAGACCAAAATAGGTACTTTGCAGTGTACGTTTATTCCACTTAGCTCTGGTGTTTATCCATATTGAAAGCATTTCCTTGAATGAATAGAGAGCATATTACACCAAGGACTAGAAAAGCTAAAAGCCACGCAGATACACATGATCATATGCAACCTTCGACCATAATGGAATCTATTGTACCCAAAGAAGACCTAACCAATTTGTGTTGAGGGCCGACAAGCAGGCAGCGGTACCTGGCTGACAGCATGCCTCTAATGAAATAATTATACGGGTTATTGTATTAATTATGACCCTATAATTCAACGTATGCAGTACTGCGCAGCTGAGTCCAATAGATATGGAGTATAAAATACACTGCATTGAACTTGAAAGAAAATTGTCGATTCCTTCTTGTCCATTGTATCACCTCAGAATGGTTGATCATTGATCAGCTCGATGTCTGACTCCTCGACTGAAAGGTTGTACTGGCAGGACCGCCCGCGGCAGCTAGAGAATTTGAGCCAGGCCATCATATGCTTTTTCCTCGCACCTCAACCTATTTGGTTCTTTCACATACAAGCGATATTGAGGACTTCGTTCCTCTCGATAAATGTCGCCGTTTTTCGCTCCGTCAGTCCTCTCTCCTCCTCTTAGCTCTGGTGGCTCTCTGCTTTGCGCAGATGTCGCGTGCGAACTACCACCAGCAGTAGTTCCCGCTGCTCAATGACGAGCCATAGGAGGAGGCCACTAGTTTGATCAGAAAACGAAAAGTCCATGGGTTTGGCGAGATTCGCCGACCAACATGTCGATCAACCAGACCCTAGCATCGTTCAACCACGAAAAGCGACGCCGACCCAGAAAGTGCCCAAATGAATACCGTTTTCCGCCGATGCGCTCCGCTTGACTCAGTGGAAAGCGCGTTTTGGAGAACAGCACGTTGAAGTACGAATAGAAAGCTAGTTCTCCCACCCGACAGGCATCGGGCAACATAAAGCCAATCGAATCTAGTGACTCGTGGTCCTCAATGATGAGCAAGAAGCTTGTTGAACTTCATCTTTGCTGCTGGTGTAGCCAGTACATGTAGGGACAAAATCCGTGTAGGGGCAGGGGTGAATTTTGGAGTGCGTTTGGGATCGAACCGCTAAGGGACTGTAGAAGGGGCTCCGAGGAGTGTAATTCAGATAAACACTGAAAAGACGGAGAGATAAGGAAGAGCAGGAGGGGAAACCAATGACGAGATGAAATAAAATCACCCGTGCGAGCACTACGGCCATGCGGGACTAAGGGGTGACTGGTACCAGCGCTCGGAAGTAGCCATCGAAGAACTGTTCAGGCAGACACAGTACGGCCATGTGCATTGTGTGCATGGGGAGCAGAACAAGACGGCGAAAATGGTGGCAGCAAAAGAATGAGACACCCATAATGAGAGGGGGGGGGGGGGGGGAGCATTACTGACAGACGAACCGACCTGAAGCAGCCGTCGCAGGAGTCGAGCACGCGGCATCGAATCCGAGGCACCGGATGATAGGCGAGTCTGTGACATGCGGCGTGCGACCTCCACTGACTATCGAATGCATGAAACCTAAAGGCGAAAACACGTTCGCAAGCGAAAGCTAGCGAACAGAAGCAGCGCTATTTGTGGCATCTAGTGCTGTTACTGGCCTGGCGTAAAGGCCCCCTGGGGGTGAGGCTTAACGATCATTAACTACCGATAAAGCCTCGAGATTTTCGGTTCGAAGTGCGCACTAATAGGTACCGTTGTCTGTAGTAAGCTTTGAGCAAGCCTTACTTCAGAATATTTCAGATCACCGACCACACAGTTAAGTCAAAGAAGCGGATTTGCTGCCATTTTATTAGATTATTATTATAAAGTAAAAAAAACTTAGCACTGAGTCCAGGATAATACGATCAAAAAACCTCTGAACCCGTTTAGCATCTTAGTGCTCAAAGGAATTTAGTAAAATTCAATCTGATATACTTAATAACTAGCAAATATTATCAAAAGGAGCACTTTTATATTCGGCGACTTCCACGTAATCATTCTAAGTCTAGCATCATTCTCCCCTTAGTTTGCTATCATTTCTACGAACGCGCCCTTAATGCGCTTCATGTGACTCCCGCTTATGGAGATGACGAGCAACGAAGCTGGTTCGAAGGTGATCCAGCTGATTCTTCCCCTGCTCGACGTTGCCTTTAAATCTTCATGCGGTCTATGCAGCAGCGTTATTGTTTGCATTACGTCTGTAACTGGGAGTGCCCTTATCAGGGCTCGACGCTAGCACTGCCGACTTGTCGCTTTTAGCAGCCAGCAGAGCTGTGTGAACGGCAATGAGCTAACTAATCATTATTGCCGTTGTTGTTGTCAAGCAACATCGCCACCATCGGTGAACATTTTGGCAAGCCACGACAACCATCATGGTATCGCACTATTATCTCTTGGGGCAACCCAGAGCGTCCGCCTGGCAAACGAGAAATTCTTGGAGCAAACGTCGATGAGCATCAGCTAGTGTTCTCCCCATCGCGCTGCATAGTGGCAGTACAATGGTTTGAGGTTTGCTGCAGTTCGTATTTGTTTTTGTATCTTCTTCTACGTTCGAGCGTAACGTCTAGTCGGTAGCTGGCATTCGTGTTCCTTGTCGCAGCTCCGTGGTCCCGGTGTTTGTTGAGCTGCTGTTGTGTGACGTGGTAAATGAACGACCACTCGCTCCCTCCCTGCCCTATGGGCTCCCTAGTGCACTCGCGCATTAAGTTTCCCCTGCTCGGCTTTCGCCGCCAGCCGTCAGGAGCTAATCTATTAGGCAATGCTGGTTATGTTGAATCCGATATTCCTTGAAAACAACTATCTGGCTACCTCGCTTATACCTATGTTTAAGCATTCGTGCTAGTCGTCTGCCTATGTGCCAAATGGGCGCAGCTGAGCGCGCAGAAGCCACTCTTTCTTTGCTCTAACAACATTCGTTGTGGCGCTCGCCGCTACCACGACGATGTACCCGACCCGGCAACCGAATGCGGTAAACAATCGCGCACGCACGCCCTGTGTCGTCGTGTGGGTCTATGTGTTTGTCTGTGTGTGTGTCTTTGCGCGCCGGTGTGTTCCATCTGGTATGTTATTGACATCCGAGTCTCAGCTGAATATGGTACTGGCCCACTACCCATAGACACGCACAGACGAATGGCAAAACGATGCACACGTGTAGCACAGCAGCCTGTTGTAGGAACGGAGACCTGGAGCGTCCTGACGTTGCGGTAAAACGCTAGTGGCAATAGATGTTAGCAGTAGCAGGAGTCATCACAGGCACAGTGGGTACAGCGAAGAGCCTATATGAGTGCGGGTGGATCAAGGCGCGTTTCCATTACGTCGCGCCGTGCAACACTCACGTTCTTCTTAGATTCCGGCTTCAGCCAGGCGCTGCCATAGTCATTTAATGAGAGCTTACGTTTACGTCAGAAGCAACGCCGGTGCTTCTCTTCCGTTTATCTGCCTGATGATTGCTAAAGTGGCATCGTGGCATTGACGCTCCAGGAAGAGCTTCCAAGCATTGCTCCTGTAACGACTTCTGCCTAGCGACTACTTTTACCGCGATGTTGGTTGCTCCGCATTCAGAGATTAGACTAAATGCTATCTGTATAGGAATTGCAGAGAAGGTACCGAACACGAAAAGATGTAACGGCAAACAAAATTTGAGTGCGACCGAAGCAAGTAAATGAATATAAGAAGTTTTGTAGAGGCTGTCACAAGTCGGCCACTGGTTACTTAACCCAACAAGCGGCTAGCTTATAGATCAATATATAGTAGTGTTCGTTGGGTTCATCGTATTTGAGTACTCGAGATAGGTCCTATGACATGACCTGTGCCATGCAGTGGTCAACTAGAGCACGCAAAGCAAAAAACACTACTCGAAAGCATAAATAACAGATAGATTTATTACATTTGCTCCCCACTTAAGAACAATATTTTAAGAGTGTAGCCGATAATGAAATATATATTTTGTCATGGCAACAAGTTTGAGCGAAAACAATAATTGTCCAAAGCACGAATTAAGCACATTTGTTAGTTAAAGGATTAATATTTTACAAATATTGGAGTTTTGTCACTGATCTGTAGGTATACCAAGTACCTTGAGAACTGCGACGTATGTTACTCTATTCTTATGTTAAATTATATCCGATTCTTTCAACGGACATCAGTGAATCAGACGGTGAGATAAAAAGCCACGTCGGTTTAATGATGATCACGACAATGGCAACTATTCTATTCGATTCCCGTTATTGCGCAGCTGCAGTTGACGTAGCGGCCTATCGCATAGCGTCGGCTAGATGACGTTAGCTGGTCCGATAGGTCGCAAGCGGGGAAAAAACAGATGAAACGCAGAAAGAGATTTAACTTACGGCTCTACGTATGCATCATAAACAGATAGATACCGATCGAGATCACTGCTTATGATCGAATCTCTCGGTCCCCTCCGTTCGTAGGTGGTCAGACCAGCGCGCCGCCTGGGCCGGCGACGCCTTCTGCCGATGGCTCCATTTTTGCTGCTGCTGCTGCTGCTATCGTCGTTGTTGGGACCAATGCTAGAGCAACAGACTTTCGGGTGTTTGTTTCACGATCGAAACATCTGTACAAACCTAGAAGCTGTTGTGGCTAGGAATGATTCGAAAATTTCTGGCCAACTGAAAATCTGCCATAGGTTGAACGCTACCTTCGACTTATACTTTAAAACAACCTAATAACAGCAGGATACAAACAAGCAAACGCGTAAAATAAATTGCGTGCAGAATTGTATTTTCGCCGCAAAAAGAAATTACCTCCTGCATTCGAGTCTTACTGTCTAGGCATCGAACAAAAGAGTAGCAAGTTAATTTTTAACTTGTGTGTGAGACACGTACAACCGAAACTATGTAAAACAATCTAGTGCATTAGCGTAAATCGTCTATCAATGCTACTTTTATTACTAAATGAAAAATACAGTGGATATATAAAACTATTTTATTACCAAACAATATGATTTCTAGAACCTTCTTGTAATAGATCCATAATTGCTATGCAAGGGGAAAATATTCGTGTAATAAAGAACTTTCTTGTTTTTTTATAACCTGAGCGCATGGTATTATCTTTTACCGATGTTATCTTTAAATTTGAGTAATTTTAAAGCTAAACAGCATTAATATGAGGTCCGTGGTTGTTTACGATGATGGAGCGGCACTAGAAACTATCGTTTGGGTTCGTGAAGATGGAAGCGTTGGTAGAATAAACCATAGATTGGCGAAGAACCGAAAGTGAGAAGGCCTTTAACAAAAAAAAAAACGAATTGTTATTAGTGCAAGCATTTTCTATAATGGATTTAAGTCACAGTCAAGGTTAAGTACACTTTAGGAATAACAAGTTGCTGCGATCACGAAAAGTTCTGTGCCAAAGAAAAAACGCGTTCGGATAGCGTTGAACCAACGGTAAATCGATGTCAGCGGTCGTGCCGAAAAGATTCGGGCTCAAGCCGGTGCTCATAGTCTCGATGAGTGTCAGAGGCATCTATTACCTGGTAAGGAAACGGTCAGTGCTGCATAGGTATCTTGAATTCCCGACGACATCGCAGGCGTCGCCACGCTCGAATTTCAGCCGAGGCCTGGCTTCAGGAAGACTGAATTGAACGATGTCATCGGTTCGCATATTTTCAGGTTGAAGCCAGTGTGACTTAAATTCTTTGATGCACAAGAAGAGACGATAGTTGCTATCTTAAAAATTAATATTCCCAAATAAGCCATCGAAAATGAGGTTACGCATTGTAATGCAGAACACGCGTACACAGCTATTGCAAAACTCCCAGAGTTCCGACTTCAATAGAGTAACCATAAAGGCGGATACATCTAACACATACCAAAACATCGTTGTTCTATTTCAGATAATTTAAAGGTTAACCTTTTTGAGCCTTTAATATTCCCTGAAAACCTAATAAGTATTTCAATGACAGAATCTATGTGTTGGCTTCGTCTATTACTCATTATTTTCTGAAGAGTTCCTGCGACAGTCAATACTTAACTATAAAAACGATATGATCGCCTAAAGTGATTTACTTCTAATAAAATCTAGGTCAACAGTGAGATGATACTTAGCCTGGTCGACAAGCGAGACCGATTTTGAGAAAACTACCAAAAATCAATGGAGTTCTGGCAAATTTATTAAAGCTTTCGTCAATCATCTATACTCGTGGAAAGGTTCTAATCCTGTCATAGTAGAGTGCTGAGATAAGTGTAAGCCTAAACACAGAGGAAGACTAAAATGCAATAATAAACACTCTTTTATTTTGTTCGCATCGCCGCCGTAGTCGCAAGCTGTTATTTATATTTAAGCAAATAGTTTATATTACAATAAAGAGCCTTAATGATGAAACCTAGATGAAGAATATCGTGACTTTTACCAAAATCATCTTACATATCCATCTTCCATAATAACAAAGGTTACGATGTG
This sequence comes from Varroa jacobsoni, assembly GCF_002532875.2. Classification (NCBI taxonomy): domain Eukaryota; kingdom Metazoa; phylum Arthropoda; class Arachnida; order Mesostigmata; family Varroidae; genus Varroa; species Varroa jacobsoni. The sequence goes on from NW_019213437.1 coordinate 240,306, forward strand.
TTTCAATTTCTTTTTTAGGTTTTTGTTGATGCTGGAATTTTTACTAAAACAATATGCATTTCTAAGTGAAGACACTGCTTTTAGATTGTTTGCTTCAAGACACGGCTACTGAAGTTAATATTTCTATCCCTAAAACTAAACCTTGAAAAGACCTTACACAAGTTATTCTTGGCGGGATCGCTCAAATCATATTTGAAGTTTGTTAGTAAAACCAATCATATGGTTTGCAAACAAGATTGCTGGGGTAGATAAGTAATATCTTTCACATACTCTGAACGAGAGAATGATTCCACAGGCAAGCCTCAATACAGTGAGTGGACAACTTGACGCTGAGTTGTTGAAATTACGACTTCACGTGGAAGAGTCTGCTTTGTTCTGGTCTAATTTCTGTTGAATACCTGTTGTGATAACAGCAGATATGGCCTCCGCAGTCACGTAGTATGAGATTGACGCACATATAATAATCATAATCGTTCACGCTGGCAATAACATTTCGTCCTGTTTGTAACGAAGAAAAACTTTTATCAAGACGACCCGGCCATAAATGCAGCCGCTTTTTCTAAACGTACCTTCTTTCGAAAGTTGAACACATATTGAAGAATGTTCTGCATCGTCTTGTCCCTTAGGGGCTCTGCACTGAGCCCATCGATGAGAGTGGCTAAGTACGCTGCGAACTCACCATTCGGAGTGCGAACAGTTTTTGGATGGATCACTGATGGCGACGAATTTGACTCAGCACAGCTTCCAATGCCCCGTTCAGCTTTTTTAGACGCTTGTGCAACATCTTGCAACCGCCGCTCACGTGAGGGCTTTCTTTCTGCTCACAAAAAATCAAGATCGTATCACACTATGGTAAATCCAGATGCCGATAAATTACTGATCTATTGAAACGCGCTGAATTTCAAGTACGCGGTTGAATAGACGATGATCACAGTGAGTTGAGCCTTATTCCACGCATATTGCGTCCTACGTATCGCTCAAAGTCGATATTTGTGCACAGTCGATAAAATCTTGTTATTACGTTCTAAGAAAAAAAAAACAACTAATTAGTTTTCCCATCATTATGAGGATATTTATGGTCAATCAACTCCCTTTTCGAAGCCACTCGTTTCGGTAGCGGATCTTCAGCGAGAGCCGAATGAAGCTCGTCAAACAAAGAACAAGTCGCATGTCGAGATGCTTCGTCAGAGTATAACATCATTGCTCGCTGATACTTGATACGCACAAAGCGAAATAGCCCAGTAAAATGAAAATACAGCAAATCTATCGTAATGTTTTCTCGATAGAAATTCCCAATATAGTACCAAGTGTATGTAATACCAGTGCCAAATTAAATTCTGCCTTGCATCTCAGTGCTCAGCATAAACCCAGTAAAGGCAGGGTAAGGGTAAGGATGAGTCTAGAGATTTGAAAAAGGCTCACAGCCAGTTGACCGGCTTAAACTTAAAAGTAGCCGTACAATTGAAGCGGAGGTGCGACGGATCGTTCGTACGTTACGAAGATAGCTAAACAATTTCTTTGCATTGCAGCACTGACCGCCCAATCGTGAGGACGCATTCTACTGGCACGCGCTTTGAATCTAATCTGCTCATATGGCTGTGATGAGCATCGAAGTGTAGTGTCTTGTTATCATCCATAGCTTCGCATACGTCCACAATCTATGGTTTCATCCCACCAATGAATCGTGGCATCTCCGCAAAAGCTCTGTCCTTCACAATACCCCAAAGGAGGAAATCACGTCAGGAGGTAGCAAAGATGCCTCTACTGAACTAATCATGCTACCTAGTTTTTTGCTATGAAATAGAGGGGACCTTCCAGCCGTTAACAGTTGCTGTTAATAACTATCGCTAGTAACAGACTGTTGCTTCACGGGACAAAGCTGAAGGATCGACAGAGGTAGTAGGATGATGAAAAACACAGCTCAAAAAAAACAAGCATATATGTTAAAATGTGTTACGCATACGTTAGGGTAGGTTGTATTCATAGATTTTGTATATTTCTTAATCGGTGAGATCAGCCTTTAGCTGCTTCCAGTGTTTGACAATATGAAAGTATGCCTGGGAGTAGCATGTAAAGAAGGCAATAATACAGAAGCAAACTTTGTACCATTTAAAGCTATCTAAAGACGCGGCGTGCGATGGTAAGTGGTGTGACGCTATTGCTGTTAAGACTACTTAGAAGGCCAACTTAGACCTCGAATGGTCATTCTTTGCACATCTTTTTTAAATAGAAATATCTACCGCCATCTTTGCTGAATAACCACAGAAACGAAAGTCATTCTATTGCTGTCTGGGAATTCGTCATCTGAATGCGAAATGGTATGTTGATGTAACACATTTCGCATTATCATTCGTTTTGACTACACAACGAGAGTGTCTCCTCGTGATCATTGTGGCAGTTAATTTTAATCAAAGGGGTACATGGTGCCTCGGATTGCCACTACATCGCAAAGGGTGGGAACATACGTTCTTAGTACTGGAACATTTGGTCCTCAATATTCAACTATAAAGGGATCAGTATTGAACTCCAACAGCATCTAAAAGTATCGGATCTACCTGGAGTAGCACTGCGATCCATTCATAGTAAATGCTTTATTTTCGGCCTTGAGCCTATATTGATGAGGCCGGCAACTTTTTCCCATTCGGCTTTTGCGAGATTAAAACCGACCTTGTCTCGTTGGCGTAGCTGCGTGAAGTACGTCAACAATCTTCGGGAGTCAGCCATGTTCCACACACGGCGTTCCTCCCGAGATAGTACATTTGTATCTGTAGTGAGGCAAACAACGGGGCAGTGATAAATACGCGTTTAGAGTTCTTCATTAAAGGATAGTGAATGAAGAGTGTCGATTCGGAGGTATATGGAGGTAGACAAAGAGGAGGAAAACCAACGTCTCTTTTCGCTCGCTCATAAAAAGCATATTTTGACGCTTCAACGATAGGTTTGTGGCGGAATGTTGACAGAGTAGTTCGATGTTGATTGGAGTGTTATAAAACACCAACAATAATAATAATAATACACATGTTAGCGAAAAACAAACACAAAATTTACTAGTATACTAAAGAGCTTTCATTCATTTTCAGGATCATTGTTTACCTTTTATCGATACAGTTATGTCTCGAGACGGCTCCTGCGTCAGTATGGAATTAATTCTCTCATGCAGAGGGTGCGTTCTTTTGAACTGTTCGGCATTGACGTTACCCTTCTCTTTAGCCCGCCCAGCACGACGGTAGCTTCGCAATAAAACCTTCCATCTGAAAATAAATTGCAAAAATTCTTTTAAAATGTACACATCGTGTGTTCATTCCATTCATAAATAGATAATTCGCAATAAAACTAATGAAATTCTGTAAAATATCCTAGCATATAGATAAAACTCGAAAAGTTCCAGTCCTACAAAAGCGCGTTAGCAAAGGAAACGAGTTGACAGTTGGCTTATGATTGACAAAAAAGCACTTAATTTTTTCAGTTAACTAATCTCTTCGATATAGCACAAAGGACTTGTTCCCAGTAGAGAGCCTGGCCGGGATGGGTCTTGCCGGACCTACAATTTACGGCTTCCCGTGAAGCGGCACCTATACCTAAACGACATGCCAAACATTTGCCAATGTTGAAGTTCATACCAGAGATGGCCACATATTTATGGCTACGTTCGAGGGTATACGCATTAGCCATCTGTGCCACGACACCTGCTTTACCGATTAATAGTTATGTATGGGTAAAAAAATACGTAAATTCGCAACGCTTGTACGACTCAGTTGGTCGTTAAACAGTAATACTGGCATCGTAGCACTGGTAATTCATAGCTGCATAGATGTATGTAGAAAGTCGTCAAATGGTGATTAAGGCCATGTTTGATTGATTTGTCATTCTTGTGCTAAAAGTTCATCATTTACTTTTCGTCCACTTTGATTAAGCATGGGTGTTCGCCCTATTCGTGCCCTCGACGATCTGATGAAACGTCTTAGATAAATTCATTTATAATGAGTCCTATTTACAAAGAAAATAGGCACAAGCACAGACAAAATTTTTCGTGCAAAACGATTTGAGTGCCAGTTTATGCGGCCACCGCAGAAAATATAGCTTGAGTCCCTCAGTAGTTTTCGGACAAAGATAACTAGTTAAATCTATCGTTTGTCCGTCACATTAGAAAAATCGATTTTGCCTAAAGCCACCTCGAAATCACTTTCAGTTCGCTCACACTTTAACGTCCAGCCGCTAAGGCATTACCGGCCTCGTAACTAATCAGAATTATAATCAGCAAATCAATTTCCACCTACATATTGTATTTTCTACATTTGAATGATGGTTCATCAGCTCATCTTCGACCTCCGCTTAAACTCTGTTCCTATGCTGAAAATCCTTTTTCCCAGCCCAGTATACGAATACTGATACGAACATATCTTTAGCAGAGTCTTGAGGCATATTTACTTGTTTTCGCAATGAAATCCCTTAAATCTCCGACCCCTCTGGCTATTAATCTTTTTCGCGATTTCGTCCCATAATTTACGGCAGACAAGACCTCGAGTCATAAACTTTGGGCGCTCTGCTTCGTAAACGTCCAACAGAGTCCTCGTGTCGGCGTCTGTCCGATCGGCCGTCAATTTCTTAGATATTTCTGCAATCAGGGACGAGGAAAACACGAAGTATGATATGCAATTCATTTCATAATAATTTGCGGGAAACGATGATTAGACATAACTTTTATTTTTCTTATAAGCTGACATGAGGGAGATTCGTGTAACACAAATAAGTAGGGTGACAAAATAAAACCTCGTAGAGAAGTAATAAAACTAGAAGACATTAAGGCAATGATAGAGAACAATGAATCTGTTGTTACCATTTTGTACGGTTGCTTCTGTTCATAACTATTGTAAATTATAAGCACACTTTTAAGCAACAAAACGCAACGTATCAAGCCAATAACCATATACTTTCACTTCGAGATCGAGGATGTTTCTCCGCTAAATGAGCCCCGTCATGGGACAAGGCAGAATTTGCCATTGCCTCACGTCCTGCTAATGTGTCTACGTTTTTCCGTGGTAACTCAACACTGAAATTGCGTGCCTTTTCGAACGCCGGGTAGGAAAACAGAAAGAATCAAAGACGCGAACCACGGAGAAGCGACCACTGATCCAAAGTTAAAAAAACGTTTGATAAATGTCTAAGATTCAACCATAAAATGTAGTCATAAATGTCCAGCTCGGTTTATGGTTGTCTATCGCATGATATTCTATCAACAGTGAGATAACAAGGTTACGTCAGAACCTTACCCGACTTACCGTTATTGTCGGAGAACTGCATGGCACAGCAAATACTGCGGCAGAAGCATTGCTTAGATGGACAGTGGCCATCGAACGACTTGAGGGCACAAATGCTATCGTGGGAGCCCCAGTTCCCGATAAAGAAAGACATATGTTTTGCGCAGCAGACCCAGCACGGCTCGCTCTCGTATCATCTAAAGGCGAAGCAAAGAAAATGAGAGAAGAGAGATTGCAAGAAGTTATTCGCGATCCATCTTCAATAGGTTCACAGAGATGGATGTTTTTTTAGTTAACAATCGATAGGATAGATAACAATCAATAGGATCAAAACTGACTGTTTTCGATTTAAACATACCTCCTACAGGTTTCTTCGGGTAACGTTTCGATTTCTGCTATCGCTGTTCGTAGTTGCGGTACAAAATGCTGCTCTTAGCAGTTACGTTAGTTAGAGTATAGTTGGAGGTGTGGCATAACTGACCATCGGAGTTAGCCGTTGGCAGATAACTAAACGTTAGATAGTATATCTGAGATCAAATTCGGCGATTGGTATCAAAATGCCGTATTGACACAGCTTTATTCAATATTTTGGAGCCGATACATATTTTTATTTGCCCCCTTTTTTGTAATGTTCACGTTATATCACAGGTAAGGTGCGTGAGAACGTCATATACGATATTTAGAGGTAGAATATTGTCTACAACAAGAAAAAAGTGACCATACTTCTCCAGTCCATAGAAAAGAAAATTAAGTATCAGCTATAGCATTCGTTATTAATAGTTATATTGTATAAAGAATGAAAGCAAAGAAAAGGATATACATTGTATGGTCTACTTTCGATAGATAACAGAAGAAATCATTTAACCCCAGTCAATAAACGTGACGAGAGTAAAGCAGCTTCTTTGAGAATATTACTGATTATTTCTTGCTTGACTATTTATATTTGTTTGATGAGGAAACTTAAAGCATACAGATACATTGAAAAAACGCCACACTTATGTGACCAATTCACATGTAGATACACATTCAGTTTTACATATCTTATATGAGTGCAGGTTAATAGATTGTTTGCTATCGTTCTGCTACAGCTCGTGGTCAGCTGGACTTTGGAGGCCAAAGCACCTGATGATGTTTAAAATGAATTGATGAATATGGCGGGCCATAGCGGACGGCTCAGTGCGACACCCTGGCAATGTTTGCACTAACAAAAAACAAAAACATTAAACGTATCGCTCATTATAACCAAAATATAAATGTGGAACTCGTCAAGCCGGCTTAGGTTAGCCAACTTTTAAATCGTGCCAGACAGCAGATCACAAGTAATCACATGCAGGAACGGTAAAAGATAGAATTCGTACAAGAACCCGAATACAAAAAGCTTTATTTTTAAATGTATCAGTGTATCATTAGTTAGCATAGTCGAACGATCCTGTCAAACCACATTATAAGCGTTGACAATCAAACGAATGTCTATGACTACGAGCAACTGCATAATGTGAGTAAACTTGCATAAAACGGTCATTGTTAGTACACAGTTAGTTTTAGCCTGTAAATGTGCTGCTTCATTATTATTTCGACGATAATAAGGCCCTATCCTAGGTGTCTCTTTTGATTTTCCTAATATTAGTTGAAAACGATTCATTTATACAGGCACCTACTGCGCGCATTGTTAATGATAACAAACGCGTGTATTTAGTAAACAGCATCTCTTTTAGGATCTGTCCGAGGGCCCGGAGTATCAGCGGTCCATAGAAAGCCAGCAAGATCATCATCGGCAAAGAGGAAGGAGCTCCTCTCCTTACATTTTCTGTGGTATCGCGCACCTCTGTATGTTTGACAGCAGGAAGGCTCATTGTAGCCACAAACACTGCTGATTGTGGTGACAGCAGGGGGGCAGACAGCATTAGTCGCTGCCGTTCCCACTTGCAGCCAATGTGAGAGAGGCGGTGAGTAGTTTTGGAGCTCGAAGGGAAGCACCCTTCGATCAGAGCCACCCACAAACGAGGCTGTGCGTCCGGAGTATCAAACGACAACAGCAAAAAGCTGCTCTTCATCGTAAGAGGAACTTTTCGTCTACTGTGAAAAAGCAATTTTGCGAGAGGAACAATCATGTGGACCTGACATTCACGTAACCAGTAAGTAGTATAGAAAAGAGTGCGTGGTAGATACGAGTTCGGCGTTGGCGGGGGCCGGCATCACTGAAATTTTGCTTGGCCGTCACAGCAACAACAGCTGCACGAGAGAGCACCCCCGAAATATTGGGGAGCCAGTTCCCCGTGAGTCATCAGCCACACGCAACGGCGGAACAATCAATAAAGGCGAGCAAATGACCACTGATTGGTGATAGTATCCCGTTTAGTGATTGGAGTTACTGCAAGAGCTCGTGGCTACGTATGTGAACTGAGAAAAATCGATCTTTGGCCGTTAGAGCTCGGTGGTAATTTTGTTGGTAGTTGATACTTTACAAGGACACTTTGTAAATGATATGAAAAATTTGTGGTGAAAGGTCGTTGTGCGCGCTTTTGTCATGCTGTTAATTAACAAATCTTCGCTAGTTATTACCCGCTGTTCGCGGCTGCATGTGGAGTGTAGCGGAACCGCTCTAGACTGAACGGTGTCACGCAAGCAGTCACGTTTTCTTTTAAATTGTAATTAAGGCATAACATTGTCACGTAGAAAACTTTAGTCTTCAACGGTAAAAACGCTCAAATATTCCAATAGCGTGATGTTTGACTGTCTCTTGTCACAATAAAGAATCATTAAGGGTAAACTTTGACGCATATTCAGAGAATTAAATGAGCTAAACTTAGCTGGCTAACTTCAAAGGAATAGGTTGTAATAGTAGGTCCTATTAAAAAAAGTGAATTGTAAAATGAAGAAGATCAACATAAATTGCATGTTTATTATATACGTTTGATGCCTACATCTATTGCGCCAGATAGGTGGCTTACATTTCACACGTTGACCTTAATTATCCGATTACAGCGGATTACGAGCATATTGTACGCAATAGTTAATACATACATTAGTGTTTATATAGTTGATAAATAGGTAATCCCATCAATATTATGTATATATTGTTCAAAACAATAGATACAAATGTTTCTATTGTTTTGCGAATGTTAGGCGCATTGAATCATTATAATTAGTTTCTTAATTAAAAGACAGGTAGGTAGTTGTTTTTGATTTGTGACAAGGGGGTGTTTATTAAAGAACTTTTGTTAGTTATTCGAAACTTTGATATATTCGGACACCTGCAGATTATTTTCAACGTCTGAATTATCGCTTTATTACCTTTGATATATAGACTGAATAGGATATTGTATACTTAGCTGATTAACTATGGTATCCTTTTCAGCAGTTCTAACAGTTTTTCACCTCATATACTTTATAAAAGCTCCATAGGTAAATTTTTTCGTGATACAATATTTATTTATTCATTAATGAAAGCTATAGTTTACTGGCCTTTCTGAACCATATCCGTCTGTGAGGTTCAAGCATATTTATTCTTTTGTGTCGTAATTGATTCTTCGTGCGTCGAGCTATTTAAAAGTAAACATCTAAAACCAACGCATCTTTGCGACTTTTAAACTTTCGCGGGCGTTTTCATCGAAAAAATTTTAGCTAAACAAATTTCCACTGTTATGAATTTTTTTTCAATATACTAAATTCATGTTTTCACTTTTTTTTTTTTTCTAAATATATTTTATTGTATTGTGTAAACACTTGAGCTGTCTTTCTTTTACCGCCATATATATCCAGTGGGCCTAGACGGAAATTTTCTGATTCATGCCTAGATTATGGAATCTTTTGACCTGTTCAATACGTATGAAATCTTGTGGAAATAAACAAATTGTTTTAATAGTGGTTCGCATTGTGATAACCGGGCAGCTTGAAACTATATACCTTTAAAGATATTAATATTTTTTTTAAAAAAGAGAGGAAAACCGGTCTGATTTTGTGTATGTAGACATTCTATAGTTTGAGCAAGTCTCAACAATTTTTGAAAATTAACTTTTTTTGTAAGTAAAGAACTGACATCTTATTTGATTACCCATTTTTTTAAAACCTGTTACATATCAACAAAAATTCATCAAACTAAGTTCAGATGCTGAGAACTTCAAAACCGAGTTTTGCTGCTCTTTTTACAATTCCGCTCGTGGAACGTTTCATTCATGAGTCGCGCAGTCAAACAATTAAGCCGCGTTTATTTTTGATTCCGCCTGCTACTTACCACTCCTTCATTTGTCTTTTTCATGTCCTATCTCATTTTACCAACGGAAGTTTTAAACTAACCTCGACTCTATGTTACTCCTTGAAATCTGCTTTGACAGCGATGCAGATGAGCTTGGAGGAGGAACTGCGACTTCCGTCGTCGGACCTCCGAAGCCACGGTTGGTATCATGGGCCAATTGGTAGAGCGGCTGCGGAGTCCTTACTCCAGGAAGACGGCCATTTTCTAGTAAGGGACTGCCTCTCACAGCCGAATGACTTTGTCCTGTCGTGTCAGCATGCTGGTGGACGATTGCACTTTATTATTAATCGTGTCTATATCCTCCCCAACACTCTTTATGAAAGGGTTCAATATCAACTGGAGGATGACCTTTTTGACACGATTGCTGATCTCGTAACATTTTACGTCGGAAATAAGCAACCGATCACACAAAGATCAGGAGCGCTTATATCACGGCCAGTCGTACGAACCGTAAGTTTAGGACTCAACGCAGAAGCACCTCCGCCTCCAAAGCCGGAAAAGGTTTACTGCAATGCACGCAACGAGGAACGCCGATCCCTACGAAAGGAGTACTATAAATATAAGTTTCGTCCAGTGAATCCACAATTAGGACAGCTTGACTTTACTGGAGTGGAGTTTAGTAACAGTGGTATCAATGAGGCCGCACTTCGCAACGTTCAAACGGAAATTCGAGACACCGGGGTACGAGTTTTGTCCCGAGCTCTCACTGTTGTCAACATCCGTCTGCTGAAGTTGGACCAAACAGGCAACGGTAACGAAAGTGACCTTGGTCTAGGTGTAATGAGTGGACTAGAAATACTCAGTTTGCCTCAGGGAGATACATTGCGGACTTCGCTTGTCGAACGAGCACACTACCTCAAACTATTGGTGATAGCTTCGTTGGTGCTCTCCGATGAGGCTGACCTCGCCCTGGCAATGTTGACGAAGTGGATCCAGGTTGCTTTGGAAGTCAAAACGGCCCTTGGTGACCTCTTTGGGTTTCAGTGTATAATGATGGGTCTTATGTCTCCACCTGTAACTCAACTCAAGTCGGTGTGGCTTGCATTACGCCAAAACAATACAGAGCTCGCGTTGTTGTTTGAGACGAAACTACGTCAAGAGGTTACCGCTTTGCTCGATCGATGTGACAATATTGCTCCAAATACATGCATCCCAAATATCTACTTCTACATAAACGTTGCTCATCAGTTTGTTGAGAAAGTCGATCGTGTACATCTTGAGAAAATGGGCCCTGACAATGGGCTCGCAACGCTTCTTTCGCAGCTCGAGAACATTCGGTCAATCATCAATCAAACGGAACGTTTCCATAAAACCGCTCTATGCGTACTTCATGCATCAAGTGCGCCCGGCAAGCGCTATTCGTTCTTTGAGACGGAAAACCTAATTGCGCTGTTTAACACAGAAGGATACAAAGATATGACTTGTAAGCAGCGTTCAAAGCACGTCCTCGATGTTTTTGAAGAGCTCAGCAAACGGGGTACCCTGCTGGTTGAAGAAACCGGCCTCATACCGAAATCACTTGACATGTGACTTTTGTTTTTAGCTATCTAAGGACGAAATTCAACCTAGAAGCAACACACGATGCATGCACAGATGATTTTTGTTTCTACGAAAGAAGACCGGAAATTAGCATACGTTTTAGCTGACTGATCTTATTATCTACTAATACAACTCTTCACATACCATTGCGTACGTTGTAACATGATGTAATAGCGATGGCGTGCCATACAAGTACCTTACGTTGTATCCACTAGCCAAATCAGAGCGAACATTACCACTATACAGTTCCTAATAACGCCCAGTATTATACTAACACATATACGCACGAAGATGTCATTTATATATTTGTATGTACGTGTATATGTGCTAAGAAATATTTAAGTACGCAATTAGTATCAGTCGAGATAAAGAGATAATATACAAATGGAGTACATTATTAATATAACTACACTGTAACTATTGTACTAACTGTACTTCAGTACTAATCGGAATATTTATTATATAAAGTTTATCCAGGAAAAATTGTGATTTTTTTAATAAATAAAAACGTACTGTGCGACCGACTCTGAGAGATACGTAAACAGAAAACTTTCGAAACAGATAGATGCTTGGGTAGATAAGGTTCCACAAGTGCGTATAATAGCGCTAGACTCTAGTCAATGGCTTAACCCGTCGCCGTGCAATAGTCACACAAACAAGGTGACACTTACCAGGTACCAGGCCTATACGATGGTAAGCGCTCGAAACGAAATGTCAAACAAATGGGTGAGCAAACGTCTACTTTTCCTGGCTTATTTCCGAAGGAAAGCTAATATATAGAAATGATATATGAATAGTTAGTGTTTGTAAACGATCATCTTGGTTCCACTGGAAAAACTATATGCGAAAAAACAAGTAGACTGCAAATCGTTTTGTTAGATGAATTCCGGCATAAACCAATTCCGCAAGTTCATTAAACATCTTTCTATATTTAGAAAAGTTCCTTGTCATATTAGGCACACGTAGGCACATTCTCGGACTCTAGGGATGCCAGCTCGAGCAGAATAATGTTGTTTGACTACAATAGAAAAATATCGGAAACAATATGAGTATAGCAGTCAAATGTACAGCGATTTAATAAAGTAAAGAGAACGCGAAGAAGCTTGTGTTGTCTTTTTTTCACTAGTATCGGATTGTATACCAATGAATATAGACGGAATATAAACAGTTAAGATTTGTTGAGGACAGGCAATAAAATAGAGGAGCGAATAAAAATCATACGCCCTATTATACAAGGGGCAACTTTGTTACTTCGATACCGTTATTAATTGTAAAAAATACAAACAAATTAATAGCAAATAGCGAAATCGGATAGGAGAACATTCGTTGTTACGGATGGTTTCAGGTGGGAACGAAGCCGTTTATACCATTTCTAGCAGAAATAGGGCTTCAACGACACGAAATGGACCAAACGTGTGTAAAATATGGCTTTCATAAGATTCAAGCTACATCAGGTTGTGTTCAGTCTTCGCTTCGTCGACGGGCATTTCCGATTTATTGTGGGACAATTTTTAGAAACATCTCGGAACGCCAACAAGAAGTACTACTCATATGAGCACAGCTGTAAGAAAATCGGCTCGTAGGTACTGTTAGTTTTTGGTGTGCTAATGATTAATCTTCACGATCAATGAAAGGGTAAGTTTGGGTCGAGTCGCTCATAAAGTAGCCGCGCAAACTTTTGCCGCGTACTTTTGCGATGGCGGTCTTATAGAAATCAGAAAACTCCAATATAAAATTTTGCGAATCCGCTGGAACGAGCAGTACGAGTTATTAACACGTCAAAATGTCCTCCGGGCGCTATTTAAACCTGTTAGGCCCATCGATATACATAAACATCCAGGTTGATGATATTATAGTCTATGCGTCTCTAAAAGCTCTCTCCATTGCAAACCTAGGTAAAGTTTTACGGTTGGATCGAACAACTGGATATAAAACTTTTTGTCGAGAAGACTTCTATCGCACATTCTAGATATGAGATTGCAAAACAGAGCAGTATTAATGTCGTAAACCTGAGACCTTAGGTAAACGAGACCTGCTTAAAAGGAACAGGGGCGAGCTTAGCGAAAGCTTTGGCCTTCCTTCAAGGTGGAACTCCTTAGGGTACAATTAATATTCATAATCTTAATTCGTATAATTATCGTCATTCCACTTAAAGATACTATTTATGTTAATGCCCGTTTAATTAACGAATAACGATAATAATACTTTGGTTGCGATTATACTTTACCCCACAGGTATCAATGATCAGCCCGGCCCGGCTACTCTCTGCGAAGTGTTCCACATTGCTTGCTTGCAAAATCCTCATCAACTAAGTAAAAAAAATTATGCCAGGGTTCTGGGATTTGCAGAAAAGTCCAGCTTAATCACTGTCCTAATCATTTTTTCATGGAAACGAGGATGACTACAAGTCAACGTGAACAAACGAATAGAAAAATCGAATGTTGTATAATTACTTTATGTTGTCTTCAATAATTCTATAACAAAACAATTAACGTTTATTTGCATTACGAATCGTTTTCGGCCTTTTAAATGGCTACGTAAGGGAAATTGCCAAATTGCTCCCTGTTGCTGGTTATGGTATTTTATGAAGTAACTTTATGTACTTTGAACATTATGTTGTTGTACCGAGTTAGGAAGTTGAAAACCAACTTGTTGCACATGGCTAATTTATGCCATCAGTGAGCCTTAGGGTATGTACATTAAAGGAAAAAAAAGCATAATATAATAATGCAAGACAACTCGAATCGATTGTATTAATCTGTCTTATCTCTTTACTTTACCAAATAGCGGAGCCTTTGGATTTGGCCGACCGTTGACAATCCGTCAGAAGACATGGACTGGGCCGATCTTTTGATCGCCATGGTTTCATAGTAAAAAAATCTACGTGAAATACGAAGCTGATTAGGAAATCTTGCGTTTAGAGCACGAAGTTTGGTTTTAATTATAGAGCGTAATGTTAATTTGGCTGATGAGAACGTAAAGAACGATCAGTAATTTCCTCTTCAGTTTGCACGTTTGGGAACAGCGCCGTACCAACGTTTAGAAATGCTAAAGCAGCCACCAGCGTCGTCCGCACTGGTACATGATGTATGGTGCAGAAATGTAAATGTGAAAATCGTCTTGCATAGATGAATGGGTTCAATGTATGTTATAAGACAAACCGTGTTCAAGGTATATTGTGGAAGAAACTATCAGATTTTGTGACCATCATATACCACCAAGACCAAATAATATGGTCTAATAACTAAGCGTATCATGCCGAAAAGGTCGTGATCAAAACAGCGGCCGAGAAGGATCGAGACACGAAAAGAGAAAAGAAATAAAAGCCGCCGAAAAAACGAATGATCAGCGTCGAACAGACAGAAAAAGACGTCAAGCTACTGGGCAAAGTGAAACAGCAGAAGACACAGGTAATCGACGTCACAGAGACATTATTCTCAAAGATGTACGCAACGTAGAATAAGGTAAGGCAAAAATAGGTCAGGATAACGGGTTAGGACAGTAGGACGGTTAGAACAATATACTACAGTGTATTACTACAGGTGTACACTACAGTGGACACTAAGCTGGGAAAAGCATTAGTTCGTTAAATCGTACCACCGTCTAATGAAAACTATGAAAAACATGGACAGTATATGATCAACTGAAGAATCTAGACTGAATGATCGAGACTTACACGCACTTATCTCTGAATCTTAACCGTAACAAAACGACAATTGATAGATTTAAAAAGCACACTTACGTTAACGAATAGTTTCTGTCTAGTTTAATGTGTTATGTAGGGTTGTAAACCCCGACTTTCGCTTTATCTAACTCACACACAACTTTATTTATTCAGGAAAAAAATAATGAATGACCAGTAATGGTGCAATCGCGCTCGGAGTCCCTCGATCTGCATGTTTGATGCTGGAACACATTTAATGCTTACAATGGATAAGAAATTATAACTTCTTGTTATACATTACATGCTGTATGAAGGACGCGTCACTAAACTCTGTGCGCTGCATTGTGTAATTCTGGTTATATACTGATGATTTCACCTCGTGCGTATGTAATATCCACAGTTTATTAACTAAATAAATACAAATGAATCTATATTCTGCATACATACGCACACTAAGCAGCGTAACCGGTCAGGAAAGACTGCTACTGCTTACACGGAGAAAAACTTTTTTTTATCATTTATTATAAGACAAATAAGCGCAGGATAATTAATCTTATTGTTAGAACAACTAAACATGTTTTTCAAGATCTAGAAACGTATTCTTTGTCGAGAAAAATACAATTCAGTCGCTTCTTTGTTCAATGAACCACTTTATAACATAAGACGTGTTACTTCTATATTTTAAGAAAAGTTCCTTTAATTAGAGTTCTGCTACGGAGATCGCATAGAACGTTGTACACATAAACATGGAGTATTAAGTTCGATTCTAAAAAAAGGAACAAAGAATTTTCGATTATTTCAGTTCCTAATATTAATCTATCGCACAGTGATATAATAACCGTGCGATAGATGATAAGTCTGAATATCATTACGCTCCTTAAATGTACTCTTCCCTCTTTATATGTAGTGTATTTATTTTTTTTTATACAGTTCATTCGGTATGATCTTCAAGGCAACACGTGCGGAAGGCTTACAGAGGGAGCTACTGGAGCTGAGAGATCAAAAAGAGAGAGTGAAAAGTTTAGCCAGAGAAATGTTGTGATCTTTTTAGCGCAGACATCGAAATATGCTAATCTCTTGGACAAATGAAGCTATAACAAAATTAGATTAACCATATGTATGCCAAGAAAGGCAGTTGATGATTCAGGCGCGCTGACATTTCATTACATGGCTACTTTCAGTGAAGTGTCGTGAGAAGTCCCGCTCATACACACAACCGCCGTAAAACAGCATCTCCTTGTAGATTCTGTTCAGGGCAGCAACTGTGCTTATGAAGCTTTCTTGACTTAGACGTTATGCGGAATTCTATCCATATACACCATCAACTTTCTATTTGTTGGAATTTCGCCGACGTTCGTTGATTTAGCGGTGAGTATTTCGTATAACAATATGTTTCTTTTGCTCATCGATTTGTCATTATTTTCAGTTTGTTTTAAGCTAGCAAATATCCCATCAAAATATTCCTCGTCACTCCACACCCGAGTTAACGCTGGTAGAAATATAGTGCAATCGTATCCAGAGGATGTTAACCGTGATTTGCTTATCGGTTATTTGTACGGCCAAACAGCAAACATCGATTATTGATCAACGCTAGTCTTGCGTCGCTATTAGTACAGCGAGAGTACTGATAAAAATGTACTTATGAGTCAAACAATAAAGGCACGCAGCGTCATTACCGCCACACAGATGCTGACCGAGTCCAGTAGCCAAAGTACTTCGGGACTACGCAGCGATTCAGTACGTGCTGCTGACTGTATTAACGAAATCTACATCGGTCGTTAAGAAAACGAGCAAAAAACCTGTTGCAGTTATCGTACAGATTTACTGGTTCAACGGCAGACAAACTGGCCTCAAGAGTGAATGAATTTAGTGCTTTGCCGCACGTAGATGTTATGTAGTTGCGTCGTTTAACAGAACTTACGCGCAGCCTTCCGGTGTATTTTAAATCTAAATAAGAAATACAAAAGCTAGTCCATACGGCAGATCGCGTTCTGATTAGATATCGTGAAATTTTACTGAATGGTCCGTGTAAAATTAAAAGTTTGGCGGGGCATGGCAGTAAATCGCTAAACCATTTGATGAGATTCGAATAAGAGCTGCACTATAGTCGTGGTTTTTTTTCTGCCGTTAACGTCATATCTTCTGCAAGCTTCTTCATCACTAAATATAACTGCCGGTCCTATTTTAATGTGTTTGTTTAATCTAGATCGTACGCTCGGTCTTCGTAGCAGGCGTTGCAATAACCTAAATTGCCACGAGCTCTGTTGCAGCAAAGCTGAATCACTCAGAGATAACAAAAGCGAAGCCCGATTTAACAATTTCATAATACGTACATTTACACAATGTACTCTTAATCGGAATACTGTTCTAACACAAAGAACACGACTGCTAAACCCAACAAACAACTGTCATTGAAACAACAAGATTCTGTAATTCCTGTATGTCAACTTGCACATGAACAAATTCCTATAAAAGTATTGACGACCAGACCAATTCACATCAGCCGCACGTTCCGTTAACACCGCCCTATGACTTAGGCCATACTGCTGCACATCATCTAGGGTCTAACCCGTACTCGAGATTTTCGAATACTGAACTGGACGACCGTCTCTAATTAAATACCGCACAAATCTTGTTATGTTACATAAAAACGAGGTTACTTCTTTCTGGCTTAGAAACGAATTAGTCCAGACCCTTATCTCACCTTAACGAGGTAATGTTTATAGCGTGAAGGCGATGTTTACGTTTTTAATAATGTTGTTATAAATTGCTTAGGCGGAAATGACAATTTTATGAATGCCTCGATAGTGTCCATGCACGGATCTATTATCCCGCGTCATCTTTGAAAAACATCTTAAGTATAGGTGCTTCGATCAGCGCGCCGGGCACACAGCAAGAAAAGGCAATGTAGATTAGCAAAGATCGTGGCCTTATTGCCGGACGACTGCAATAACTGCTGTCAATTTTCAGTTATTTTTAGGCAAATCTTTCGAACTCTTTTTTGCTCCTTGTGAACACGCTTGTTACAAATACAGCGTTTGTACCAAACCATGATATACTAGCACTGCAAATACATAACGCCTACTACATGCTTATTTCGTACTTATCACTTCTGGGTTTTTCTCAGCGTCGGTCCCCACCTATTGCAGTGTATACATGTGTTAGTCGAATATGAAAATTGTTTTCTTTTTCGAGGGCTACCTACTGGGGCTAATATGCATTTACAAAACGACTTATGGCTCAAACTTTATGATATCTTTGCTCGCAGTAAAAAATTGGTATGAGTAACTTAGTCATAAATATTATTAAAGCATTTTTTAAGCTCATCTTAAGGAACTCAAAACAAAGCGGCAGACATGTAAGATGTTTTCTTTGATCACGTACCCCCATCAAGTATTGATTTTGAATAGTCTAATATTAACACTAAAATTCATATTATAACTAGTACTCCGAATCTTAAAAACTTGTTCTTTACTGCTCAATCGTTTCCGGCAATCGCAATTTAGGTTGATTCTGCTGCATCAGTTACTTAGGGCTCCCGCCTTTGAACATATTAGACAACCTAAACAGTTTTCGTTACGTTTCTTGTGCAGTTTTCCTCTGCACTATCAAGTTTGCTTTTCGGCCTGTTATACGAGTAATGGCAACTAGTTACTAAGCCATCTATTCTTTTTTTTTTCTTAGTGAGTACACTGCGAATGCAACGTGTATTGTTATAATAATAGTTTATTACTGTTGTATTATTATTATCTTTATTATTAGTTCAATATACTTCGCAAACTGTTCGAGTGTGCCACAGTGTTTGGAATATCAGCTAAGTGCTTAACAGCACTCATATCTGTTTTTTACACTCCTCTATTGTAAGAATTTATATTTCTCTCTGCCCCCTCGTCCCGAAAAGCATTAGCTACGCATACGGTGCCTTTCGTTCGCAAACTTCGTACCTATCCACTGAAAATTACTCAATCACAAACCACTTTTCGTACTATCATTAATATTGTGCAAAGCCTGTTATTACTTAAAGAGTACGATCGGCAGGATGGGGTGTTTGTCCGCGAATCTTTCTTCCACCATCTTCCGAAATACAAATCCACCTGCGGAGCAATGGCAAACAACAGACACGCATGAGCATAGAAACGTCGGGATGGATAAAAAATGTTCTGTTGTTGGAGCTGATAGAAGCAAACATACGCTTGTTCGGTGTAATTATAATTTAATAGAGATGAGTCAGAAATATTCAAGAGAGTTCTTCCTACTACAAAGTCCCTGAACTACAAAAAGCTTGTTAAGTTATTTTGTCTACTTAAAAAGTCCTGGCATTGAAAAAGCAAATAGAAGAAGCAAAAAAAGCAAGCAAAAAAAAAACCTAAATTTCTCTTTGTAGTAAGAGTATAGTCTGTCCAACGTGTAACCGCAATCCTTGCTATGCCCTTTAGGTGCATCTTGCAACCATTACAATTGAAAGATTTTCCAGTTTACATAATTCGGGCTTTAGAGTAAATATATAGGCGTCGTTGCAATTAGTGGCGATGTATTATATTTTTATATTACCTGTGATCAGGCGAGCACTTCCAAAGGGTAATCTTGTTGTCTCCACCAGACACTGCCAGCATATCGCCATTCAGTGACCAGCTTACGTGCCAAATGACGTCGTCGAATGTATTCAGTACCTGAAGAACGTTGCCATCATTTCATAAGAATATACTCAATCATACTACTTCTAAATACTATATAAATAAAAATAAATATGAGCAAATGTTATAATTCGATTAAATATACAAAGAGAGAAAAAAAAAGGGCATTTTACTCATACGTATGTCTCACAGTTGCTCTTTAGAATATCGATATATAGCACTGTAATTATTAGGACGTGACACCATAAAATGTCAATCGAAGTCAATAGACATGGCTTTTCAATTTTTTCCCTAATAACCTCTTTCTAAACTTAAATGTAACACACCTGTCCCTTCCAAGTTTTATTCCCGTCATTGGAAGTCCAAATGATAACTGTGCGGTCCTGCGAACAGGAGGCAATCATAGAACAGTTGGAGAAAGCTGCTGATGGACACCAGGCAACATCGCGTACCCAGTCTTGATGGGCTTCCAGACTCTGTTCCTCAACCCAGGAAGACTGGTCCTCGCTATGCAAATCAACAAACACAAAAGCATTGTATATACGCGAAGAAAATAAGCGAACGTGTTTCGTGTACGTATACTGTTTTGCATTTAAATAAAAGGACCATCGTTAGTGAATTTTTTTCTTACATACATATTTCAGCACAGCAGTAATGTTTCTCATTTAATTGATGATGATCAGCCATTTTGTCAGCCAAACATTCCGATAAAAAATTAAATCCTTTCAGCATAGTTTTATTATTTTTTCGATTTAACTTGGTCCCTACGCAATACATGATTTTCACCCCCTAATGGATTTCACACTACGTACGCCGACGAAAAAAAACACGTTAGCGCAAAGTAAAAGCAGGCACCACAATTATTTCTATATTTTAAGGAAACACATATAGCAAAAGAGCTCCCGTATAATATTCTGCATATGCTTTCTAAAACATGTACCGACTCCACAAGAAGTCTCTACTGCGAAGCATTGCTAGCTAAATAATACTACATTCTTGTACCACAAGGGCCTACCGTTAATTAGCTCTAGGAGGATTCATAACGTGAAATGAACGTAGCGATAACAAAACAATTTACGGTATTGACCGTCACGACATGAACGAACTAGAGTTTTTTACGTTAAGATTCTCCTTTATTCTAGTTTTTTTAAGCAAGGGTTTTTGTGTAGGAGCTCATCATTGCTTGATCATGCTAGAACCCCTTCAATTGATTCTTGCTCTGACGTTGATTTGACTGAATTGATTTTCTAAACTCACGTGGATCTGTTACATATACTAATAACAACGCTCCACAATCTTCTGAGCAATTTCGTCATGTACCACGTGTTTCGACAGCACCAATTTATTGTACGAAAGCTGTCGGCCCGCATTTGAACTATGTAAGTAAAAACAATGAATCGCGAAGCCTAAACCGAAATTCCGGCCAGAGTGAAGTGATCTTTGTGGGCGATCTTCTCTACCTTAACAGCATGCAAAAGCCGCTTTCCTTTTTTCTCCGTGAGTAGGCTAAATGTGCGGCAGTCAACTACAGGTGGAAGACATTCAAAATAAATTTACCAAAGCCACCCGAAATCACTAATGTGACGATAGGCTTCGGCCAAACATGTTAGCGATGCGGCATAGCGGACGTTTTATCCATATCCGCTTTTCTGTTAAAGCTGTACAAAGCAACTCGACAGCTCATTGTCGGGTGGGTCCTCGGATTACACGCAGATCACGACGTGTGCGACGAGCAATTCCTACCATACGGCATCAAGCTACTCAAAATACTCTCGCAACATTTCAACTCGTCATTCAACTTCGAGACGGGCTTCTATAGCGGGCTCAGCAGTACTTGAAGAAGCCGCGTTGGTTATCAATAGAATGGCTTATTTAGATCGGTAATGCAGTGACTTAGCACTGTTCCCAATATAATAACAAACAAATAGTTTGTATGAACATCGAACTAAAAAATCTTGTCCTTGTGAGTAATACCGAACGACGCTTTTCGACCAGTCAGCTAAATGCTCAGACTGTATCGAACGATGCCGTTGGGGCGTTCTTTTCTTTGGCTTTTATTACGTCGATAGTTCTGCTGTTTCAGCGAAGAAGGATGGGCACACCCTCAGCATCGTCATATTCCAATCTCTTAGCGTATCACGCCTATTTCGTCGATTGTTCATGGACATAGAATCGGTCATCGACGCTCCGTTATACTGTCTGGGTTAGCTGTGAATATCACCATAATGCACTTGACCCTGAAGTACATGGCTTTCGCCAAGTATCCATATGTGTACCGCGAATTAGTTAAAGCTGTTAAAGTTAACAATACTAGCGAACAGGCGGAGCCTTCTTGCAACACTTCCAAACGCATCCGAGAAGCAAGAAATAGGGTTATGAACAAGAGTTTCAAAATGTGCTCGATGGGTTTAACTCGATACGGTTAACGAATTTTCCGTGCAGCGAGAGCAATCTTGTCCTTTTCAAGATTCTTAGAGTGCGAAGCTGATTCGATAACTATCTGCGCAACAATGAGTTAACGAGTTAGCTGTAAACGGGACGATTTTATTTTCGACGGATAGTTCGTAATAACGTTTTTCTACAACATAAATGTATTTACATATTGATTCGCTACATCACCAGTCTGAACAAGTTCTCTGAAAGGCTGTACTTTCAACAAAACTGCTCGGACGGACGCCAGTCGGCTACTTCAGAACCAAAGAAGGATCGTTTCCATCAATTAAATCTAGCACCAGTCATGGCATCATTTACACATTATATCCTCGTACAATTCCCATGGGGTTCGGTCGCTGTTTTTGCTGAACTGGGTATTCGAAGCTGACAAGTTAAGTGAACAGAAGACAAATATTTGAAAAACACTGCACTGCTGTCCGAATTCTCTTTGGACACCAGTGTGTTTTCGTTAAGTGTAATTGATAAATGTGTGCACCCAAACCTATCGCTGATGCTCTTGTATATGTTAATAAAGTAACCTTGTGGATTAGTAAGTTTTTATTCAACAAAAACATGTGGCCGCTTGTACGAGAAACACGGTTTTGGACTATGCTTTTCTTATGTTAAAATATGTATCTGTGACAAGAAACATCATATTGTATTTTACAATTTATATAATAGCTTTTTACGAGGGAGCTGCTTTATTTACTTAAAAATTAAAAATACCTGTCTCCAGTAAAAACACAAACCAATATATATATAACCAGGAAAACGTACCTGTATTTCCAGATTTTTACGAGGTTATCACTACCACCGGTAACTAGCCTCATATAAGGCCTTCCAGGTGCTCCGCCATTTTGATGGTCGCTATTTGCGTCACCAATCTGGTGATCCACGTTATCAAATAACGAGCAAGGGGCCACATAAGGCGCCCAGCTGACACTGTTAACACCCATCTAAATACATATTTCAAAATCAGCAAACGGTTACTTTATAGAAAATTGGTCTACGAACATAAAGTGGCCCCTTTGTGGACAGAGAGCGCTTTTAAGGCAATAGGTATGTTAATGCACTAACCCACCCACGGTAGTCACCCCAAAAAAACTGCTGCCCTGGAAAGAGCTTTGCGAAGCAGTCTGTCCGAAATACTGCCGTTTCCTAACAAATGAACAGTGTATTCAGTATTTCAAATATATTATTTAGAATCGTTTTAAACAACGGAGAAACCTGCAGTGAAAAATGTTCGCTTCTATCCTAATCATCGTTATTGCAATTACACATTATTACGGAAGAGTGCAGTAAGCTATAATCTATTGATACTTACGAGATGAGCTCCAGTGATTTTAGAGAGGTCCCAAGTTGCACCATTATTACCGCTACTGAGAATAGAAACACTTCCATCGGAGCTGGCTGCCGCGAACATGAGACCGCACTCGTAAGGGGCAAACTGTACTGCGTTCACGGAGCTATCGTGACTCTTAAATTCGTGCCATTGTGTCCACTGACCAGCGTTCTCACGCCAAATAATGACGCGCCTGTCGTATGAACATGACGCCAAAAGTGAACCGAACATGGGGTGGGCCCAGGAAATCTGCCAGACGGGGCCCTCATGGCTAGAATGTATAAGAAATTGAAAGTACCAAAAACGGTCAGCCAAAATTCTAGCTTAAAACTGAAGGTTAATAGCTATTCAAGTCTAATAAGCAGACGTCACGCATCACTTCACAATATTTTTTAGTCTATACGGCGAATCATCACGATGATCTTGTGATGAAATATATTTTAAAAAAACCAAAGCAAAAAGAATGCAGTAACTCTGATAGGTTTATTATCCCTATTGTTTTAATCTGATTAGCTAGTAATATCTAAAAGCAAATGAAGCAAGAAAACAAATATTTCCAGTGCTGATTTCTACTCACTAACGTAGGTGTGGACAGCTAAGAAATTTCGTGACACTTTTAGCTCAAAGACGAAGAAGGTTACTTCTCAATATTGTATTTACCCTCGCAGGTCGGCGACGAGCTTCTGATTTCCTCCACGCAAATCAAATACCTTGACGCTCATATCCGACGAACATGTTGCTAGACGAGTTCCGAAGAAGTCCATCTGACAGTCGTGCTGAAAAGTAACGAGGTCTACAAATTCGAGAATCCCTTCTACTTGTTGACACAGGCATTTGTTTTTTATTGAGTAAGATTAGGCACTTTCAGACAATAGTTTACGTTTATGCCAGTATTGTGATAAGCATGCTTTACCTTTTATCAAGTAAGTAATAGATCTGCTCAGACATGGCTGTCTTTTATTATGGCTAACACGATAGTAATACGACAGTGTTTCAATTGAGACCCACATTTACAGTAGAATCACTTCCCTGTAGATTTCCGTGCTGAGGAACTTCGATATGAACTGCTTTTATACTTACAATCATGTCTTCATGGCTGGTGTCTACCGTGTTAACCACGGTCGTCTGAAATTGTATAGTTTGAGCATTAGAATCAATTCCTGTGATCTTTTGCATGATTCACTATGAAAACCAATTACTTCAACTTACTAACATTAGCTTGCAGAGAGATCTTAAGCCTAATTAGAGATTTTACGATCTCAAGGTCGCGCCCACTGTACCACAGTCATACACAGTCACAACAAACACGATGTTAAATGGTTGAATACGCACCTGTTTATTGCGTTTTCAATCGTGTTCATTAAAAAATGGTCTCAATGTGTATCTCAGCCTGATATCAACCTGGCCTCCGATCTAAGTGGTGTGTACAAAGGAGTTTTTAAGAATTATTTGACTCAATCAGTAAATCAGACAGGATCAATGACCAAAACAGGTGGTATAGAGGAACTGCCCACATCAAAGATACACTAACTTTCGCAAACTAACTTTACCAATACCAGAATGCTGTGCCATTTATTTAACTTATCAAACACAATGTGTATGTGTACAGAAAAGCAGCCAAGTTGATCTAAACATATATGATGTTCTGTTGGATATAATATTTTGTGTCCTGTTTTGCCGCCCAAGGCTTTTAAAAGAATTTGATACAAAACCTTGTACGATGTTTCTATATAAAATTGCGGAATACAGACTTATGCATTTCCTTGGTAGGGTTATGCATAATGAAAACATCGGAAGCAGTTTACATGTTAACAATGTGCTATATCAATGTGTAAGTTAATTGATACCTATCCGGTGTGAAGTACGTTCTTTATAAAAATATACCCAACATATAATTCAATGGACCGGTGCACAAAGATATAGCAAGTGTAGCGGATGGTCTTTCATTTTATAACAGATCTTCTCTCTTGTTTTTGTATATGCCACACGTGGCATTATTTCCTACCAGCAACTGCTTCCTTGAAATGCCTAGCGCGCATTGTCCTTATACACCGAGGGTAGTCGTACTGCTGGCGCAATAGCGGCAAGCTAGAACTGTACTCGCAAAAACCTCACAAAATGACGGCTCCCTTGTCATTAACCGGTGTGGATCCGATATGTCTGTGTGTTTGCGAGTAGAACGTCGATGACGTGTATACGTCCCGACGGTAAAGTCATCAATGAGTGCGATTCCTAGCCGTCTAAGTGAAGATTTTTTCCTGCTCAAAAAGTAGAGATCTGCGAGAAACAGTCGCATCAGCTATCGCATAGCATTAGCCGGTTTGTTATTGGTCCACTTACCATTTTGGAGGTTCACAGTTTCACCCCGCTGTTCGAACAACCTGCACACAGAATCACAACACCGAACTTCGAATTCGAACGGAGCCAGCGGCAATCAGATTGCACTGTAGAACCCACACAGAACTCGATTGGTGGTGTCGTCTATGGCGACTGCTAGGGCAGCGACTCGCAGCTCTGTGGTGCCCCTATTGTTCCTACTGGCAGGCAAGCGGGCGAAAGCAGTAGCTTACCCAGCCGGTCAAAATAAAAATATTGCTCGACTCTGTAACCGGCATTTTACCAGAGAGGGCTAACAGCAGCCGCTGGAAAAGGGCCGTTTAAACTGTTGGCGGGAAGAAGATGAGACTAATAGATGGCTGATCATAGTAAGAGTGGACAATCTACCTGATGATTGTATTGCGGGCTTTTCATGGGTACGATCTTCGGCTAGTTTATGGTAACTCGAGACAAACACTAGCAAGACTATTTAATACTTAGTTCGTGTTTTATCTGTTTATCTAAATGAAAGAAATGGTTTGAATATAACGTTCTAAGCTTTATCCTAGACATATGAGCTTACAGGTAATTTCATGACGTTTATGACACAGCCATAGGAGATAAAACAAAAATGCACAAACTAGTAGCAAAGTGACATCTATGCTATCGTGTATTTGATGATTACCATAAACTATTACATTCACTTTGACGATCAATATGATTTTTTGATACAATTTCATCGAGCTCCTTAAAAACCTGAGCTTGTGCCGTCCAAAAAACAAATCTTTTATAGAAATCCTGTTTTATTTCGGAGAGCAATATATTTCGACCAAACATAGCCGGCTAAAGTATCACAATGTTATACCTAGACCCGCATCAGAAATATGGAGCTGTTCCAGTGTACCACGGTCCACTGAGGTATAGAAAAATCAAAATTATAACCTGGAATGAATAACCTATTATCCAGTTTGACTTATGGGTCCACATAAGAACATGATAAATATGAAAACAAGATAAAGTTAACAGTAGTATCGGCAGTAGATGTTTATTAGTATGACGCATGGTCGTTTTTTGTTCTCATCTAGAATAGCTAGGATCAGTCAATGGTAGGTTCCCTCAACTTATAATGAGGATTCATAGATTTCATCATATTCTATACGTGGCCCTTTGATATCTTCATACGCGGCATAAATGCTTACTTCAAATAGAAGACAAAGGTGAGCTGTAGTGTCGTCTTAATCAGAGATTGACCGGGATCGTGGCTATATGCCAGCCTGCGTTCCGTTCGATTTTGGGATCGCTGATTTGACCATTTGAATGCATCTTTCTAAAAGACCATTCAGCTGAGAATCCCAAATGAGGTTAAGTTATATTGAAAATACCTATTTTTTTTTTAAGTCTATTCATTTTCTTCAAAACATTTGACTACTCAAGATATAGTAGGCCAGGATTAAAACAAATTTCGCTGAGCATGTCGTAAGCGATCAACCACACCTGTAGCATATATAGAACTGCACTAAATACGGTAGCACATCGCTTTCACCAAACGGTCTTTGGTAACGTAATCCGCTGCTGCATAGTATATCTGGGCTTTCACGTGTATGAGGCCTATTTCAATTATTTTCTATAGTTGATCAACCCCTTTTATGGGTTAAAGTGGCTACCTCGGAATACAAAGATTATTTGAATAGTAACTTTACAGGGCTTCAGTTGATTTTTTGCTTCCAGGTCGTCTAGTAGTCGACTTCTTCTAGTAAATCCCATACAAGCATATTATAGTGCGCCCTGGATCTCACTCCCTGTATTCTTGGCCATGAAAATGCTTTTTTGAGTTTGAGGGGTCATTTCATCTTTGTTCTTCCTTCCTGGGTGCTGGTTTTAATCTGGTGTATGACGTGGCCATTCATTCAAGAACATACATTTTTTCGAGATGTTTAGTTAAATTAGAAAAATATTTTCTTAACGAACGTTTCTACAATAAGCACGTAAAGCTATCGTGTCTATACCTAAAACACTTCGCGGCTAATGAGAATTAGTTATGACGTAGAAACTTGGAATTTAGAAGAGACCTCGAATTAAAGCTGCAGCTTTCACTCCAGTCTGTTTGTGACATGCCAGTGTCACAGCTTGTTCTAAGGTTAAGGTTGGATTTGATGGCAGGTCTGACGGCAAGCAGGTTTCCCTGTGTGATCCGTAATCGTGATCAGGAACTTTTTACAGGAGTGGAAATTGGCGCGCCATTTCAGACCATTATCTTTATTGCTGACATTGTCGGGTCATAAAGATTTCGTATATCGATACTGGATAAGGTTTCTGAACAGTGTAATATACATATTAGACAACACGTTATCTAGCGTTTACAATTACCAACCTGAAAAAATATCTCGAGCTGCGTGAGCTAGTCAACCGTGAAACTAGTATTGGCCACTGGCGTTCAATGTGCTCGAATATACGAACAATAATTTTTATGAAAATTTTCCTGACAGAGATAGCACCCTTTTAGCGAGAAGTTGTAGTGATAAAATTGATGAAGCTGAATGACTGTAAGGCCATGCTGGCCTTTTTACGGCTTCCATAGTAAAAAGCGGAAAAATTCAGGTACAGAAAATTGTGAAAACCCTCTCAGCTAAGAAAGACATCTAACCTCATCAAGATGCCTGCTAGGCATGGTGTCGCTCAGCTCGATGCGGCTCAGCCCGTGGTAACAAAATATTTATTGTATAGTAGCGTGCTCGCATGCTTAATTTTAGGGCACGCGGTCGTTAAAGTCTGAATCTTGGCATAGACAAGTTTCGTGTGATGCTAACGACCAGCCGTTTGAAGTAATGCTAGACAGCTTAAACGCCGGACGTTAAGCAGAAAAAACCGATGCAGCTTGTTTCAGATGGACGTATTTGTCTTTATTTCATATGTGTGCGAACAGACTATGCGCTTAAAGCTGTCCTTTCTTAGGACGTCCTTCTTTATTTTAACTAAATTCAAGAGAGCTTTTGTATCACTGTTTTGACATTGTTTCAAGGTCCAATCAGGGCTGAGAGCTCAATACGAGCATAAATCTAGATTTTTATTACAGCACGTGAAAATGGTTTGCTTTTAGCTTTGTAGTTAAGCAATGCGTCGGACAAACAATCTATGCCGCTAAATAAATCTTGCTTATGAGATGTATTCTAGAATCCAACTAATGCTGTGTTACACCAGCGGACCGTAAACGTCGAAAAATTGGTACGCGTTTTGTGAATTTTTTGAAAACCTATGCAAGTAGCACACGTACGGTAAAAATACGAAACTAGTTAAGTAATGTGAATGAGATATTTTATATATTATAGCATTTAAAAGTTCTATTAATTTATTCTATCATAAACTGGTTTATATAAGCATATATTTGGTTAAGAAAAACTTAGCTACCCGATCGCACGATCAAATCAACAATTCCATTTACTTCACGCCGTTTGTGTAGACACACATATAATAAATAACACAATAAAGAGCTATAAATGTACGATGTATATTAGCACGTTTAACTGGCTAGGTATTAGAGTTCGCAAGTTAATCTAACTTGGTTGCAATGGTCGGAAAGGTATCAAAGTTTTACAAAATTTGTAGCTATAACGCTTATTGAATTTTCTTTTTTCTTCGTTCGTTCGGCTTGCGAAGACGATGTAGGATAGAACGAACTAGTTTACCAAAGAGCAGAATTTTCCTTATAAGTCAACACTTGATAATATGTTGTTGTCGAGTTGCTTTAGAGGTCAATCGTTTGAGAAAATGTTGGCACTGAAGTGTGGCAAGAACGTTGCCACCCTATTGCCTCCGGTGAGAGCATACATCACTGGCATACTGTTATAGGGTCTACTTTGTTCGGTTTATGGGCTGTAATATTAGCTAATACTTGACTTCTATCGCCGACGCGCATTTGCTTACTTAGTTCTTTGTTTCATATATAATAATGAACGGCAACCCTAATCTAACAATGACTTCTTATGTTGCCTAAAAGATTATATCTTACACAAAGAGATTTGTGTGTTAAGGGTGCGTTATAACAGCATCAGCTCTTCTTGATATATGAAGGTGATTTGTATTTCTTAAATTTCAGTAAACAATTTAAGAAATACAAATATCTTCCCTGTATTCATCACTAAGGATCGTTGGGTGTCACTCCGTAACGATCATATTTCGCTCTGGCTCGATCGGGAACAATCTTGCAACTATTAATGGAATCGAACGGCATAGAAGTAAGCGATTTTATAATCATCATTACTTACAGCCGATAATAGGAAGAATTCAGCTATACCTGGTTTTATGGGGACCAGGCTCGCTGACTCATATGTGGGTAACAACAAACTGTGCCTATTAATAAATCGGTTATATGCTGTACTACGGCTCAGCCTAAACAGGGCAGCTTTCTTCCTTGTCACGTTACACCAAGCCGTTGATCATCGTTTATGCTTGCCTTGCCCTATTCAGTATTGTAAGTTTTAATTAACGTTTAATCGCTGGAGCCAAGCATAACAAGTAGCGATCTATAGACTTTTTGTTTTCGTATGAATTATTTAAAAAAACAAGCAGCGAAAGGCTCAATTGTCACTAGTTATTCAGATTGGAAGGCAAATATTAACTACGCTTTGTTAATAATATACAGTTTTGTAAAGCTGCTCGAACTGCATCGAATTCAACTTTTGGCGCGCTCGTTCAAATATCGAAAGGAAAGACCAGCCCCGTTCCTTTCCCTCTGTCTTGTTGGCCTTAACAGCCCTTCAACGCCTGCTTCAACTTCGAAAATGAACAATAATAAACAGCTTAAGTTTCGGTCAACGAGCGATTGCTATGTTCATCAGCCGGCCGAGTTAACCCAACTGCCTGGTATTATGCACGGTTCTGGTCTGTGTTTAACCTCTTGGTGCTGTCCTTTCCCGTTTTGAATGCGTTGGCGTTGTAACATTCTTATAGTCAACTGATAGTTCTGCTGCTTATGTTGCAGTCCGGCTTGTCTCCCTTTTTCTCCCTCTCTGGGGTGCCCCTCTCACACTGTGTTGAGTGTAAATCCGTTGTTGGTAAAAGAGCGTCAAGGGGCAATCAAGTGTCATGTGCTGTTAGGAGAGGCTCGGTACCATTGGCGCCTGAATAATTGAGAACAGTTTGCCTCAGGCAAGTGGATAATAAGAATAAGAGTGGCTATTTGTGTTGTGGTAACGGCATGGTTGTGTTTGGCTTGCACACTGCGAATGCCCATTTATGTCACGTAAAAGTAACTGTGGCAATAATGTTTTTGGATCATCTATAGTTGTTATATCCATTAGAAGTAACATGTGCCAAGGGTGAAACATGTCTATCTGGAAGAAAGACCAGTGCCCGTGAAAGAGTGACTTGATATGTGCTGGTCAGCATGCGTTTTCTAAGTGTGTCGGATAAACGTTGAATACGACGATCGGTGACGAGTTAGCGATATAATTTCATTGCAGCCATATTAGCAGATACCGTAGTAATATGGAGAGCAAAAACCTACCTGGTATAGCGGTGTTTGGCTCGGGTCGAACTGTTCGAGTGGTCGTGCCACATCTTCGATTGCGCGGTTTTCGTATCGAAGCTCTCTGGGCTCGTACAGCCGATCTTGCGAAAGAGGCCGCAGCTGAGCTGGATATTCCGTTCTGGACCACTCGTGAAGATGACGCGCTGCTACGGAAGAACGTCAGCCTTGTGGCCATTCTTTGCGAACCGCATCTTCACTCGGGCATCGCTGTGAAGGCTCTTCGAATCGGTAAGCACGTCCTCTGCGATAGGCCGGCAGGCTTAGATAATGCCGACGTACTGAAAATGGTCCAAGCTTCACAATACTACCCGTCACTGATCTCAATTGTGGGTCACACACTCCGGTTTCTGCCGTGCTTCGTTCATATGAAACGTCAGTTAGCCGACGGCTACGTCGGAGAAGTACAGAGCATAGATGTCCGAGTGATGTGTGGGAGCTTATTTCAAGACCGTTACTCATGGTTGCAAGATGCTCGCGCAGGAGGTGGGGCATTAGCGAACTTTGGTAGTCATCTCATCGATATCATCAGTTTTATCACGGGTCTACGTGCTACTCGAGTTATGGGTACTCTACGAACGTTAGAGGTATCAAAAGATGTGTTTCATCAAGCGCAGGCCGACGATCTGTGCGCATTCCAATTGGAAATGGATAACGGGGCGCTCGCGACCGTAAACATTAACACACGCTTTGCTGGCCAGTACTCTGAGGAGTTAACGATATGTGGTATAAGCGGCATTCTCGTTGTGCGATCGGGTGACCTGTTTGGCCAAAAAGTGGGATCAATGAAAGAGGATGTCCTCTACCTAGATGTCGAAGATCTTAAACAGTCGCCGTCGATTTTGCCCCGCAATATTACGGACCTCACCAAGGAGAAGCTTCAGGAGAAGATTCATCCGCCACATTTGCCTAAAGCCCATGTTAAAGGGTGGATCAAACTGATCGGCTCCCTGAAGGAGGCCTTCGTTGCGAAGCCCAGCCTCTGCCAATGGACAAAGGAACGTGTTCAAAGCGCAGCAACATTCGAAGAGGCATTCTACGTACAGTGTGTCGTTGATGCTGTACGCCAGTCTTCCACCGATAAGCAATGGGTGCGGGTAGTTGCAAATGCGAACGAGATGCCTATCCTCGAGCGACACGATGCTTCCAATAAGCTTTATACTGGACTATATCGAGTCAATCAAGGACTATCCCTGTAGACTTTTAAAGAACCGTATTTGCATCGTTTCGTCCCTTGCTTCATAGTAGAACATCCACTAAATTTCATCTAAATTAGGTCATCCATCACTCTCCCGTTAGATTAGCAGCTGCGCTTCATCGAATACAATCACAATACTAATAGTAGAGACAACGAAACTCTAAATGACCAAAAAATAGCCGTACGACGTGTCTTTACTATCGCCTGCAATCATCACCAGATGAGCGCGAGAGGCAGTTGAAGTCGCTACATGTTTACTAGGCGTGTTATCGATCGAAATCGTTGGATTCAGCAAGATCAGTCAGCTGTCTGCGATGATAGGGGCAGCCTGCCAAAGTCGACGAACGGACCAACACACAGCCAACTAGCTAGTCAAACAACGCGGCAATGACACCGACCAGCTCCAGGATAATCTGTTCTCCGAGGATCGACGCACAGAACAGGCATCACAGCTCCTGTATAGGGGGAAGGGTGCCGCGGTAACCCTTGTCGAGGCCGCCACCGCAAGGATTTGTTCACATTGAATTCCCATCTCACGATGTGCCTACGAATAGAATATTATGAATATAGAATGCGAAACTTGATATAGAATTTTTCAATTTTCGAATCAAATGGACGGGTAAAGAAACATTTTTCTGGTGGTCAGTGTTGTCAGTCAATTTGCCTCTTATTAAGCAGCGATGTTAAGAGTTCGGCATGAAATCGGCAAGCTGACGGTATTTATCTTATAACCTCTGAAAGGTGAGCAATATACGAAGGTAACAAGTGAAAACGTAATGAATTGTAAAAAAAAAAAAAAAAAGGTGGGCCATTGAGGGAAACCAAAGATTAGCTGATCTCATTTAGTGCCACTCTGACCGAACAAATAGAAATACACTTGGATTGGACTGTTGTAGCTATAGTGGTGCGTATCGGTTTGATTTTAATCATATCTATAATAACCGTCTTGCATATCTGATACGTAACTAGATTAGCTATTGCATGTACCTGTCGTTCAGCCAACATTCGAAACAAACTACTGTATAACGCTATACGCTTTCCGCTTGAAAAATAGATAATATCGTAATAGAAAGATATGTACATTCATGGAGTAAGCAGAGATATTTTGTAAATAGCACAATATGTATGTTTCTTTTGTCTATATAAGTATTACTATTGTTATTTTTACGAGGGGCTATCTGTCGATTTTTTTTAAAAAATTTACCGTTATTTTTAACATCTGAAAAGACCCAGCGTACGTCACGAACTAGTCAACTTTGATGTTAGTGACTGCAGTATCACTAGACGGTCGTCTGTGCATGAATTGCTTCATAGAATAAGTTCCACAGAAAACAATTTACTTTGTATATTAGCCCCATTGAGAGATAATGTTATAAGGGTAATACGAAAAAATAAGCCGATGACGTCAATTTGTATATTAACAGATTGTTACAAGCAATGACAGGTTTGCGCAGTCCCTCGTTATCTCGTGCAGACGCTATAGTATATTTGTGACGGAGTGTTGAACTTGTGCGAGTTCCGTGCCTTGACTACAGTAATAATAATGATCATAATAAACAATTGTTCTTATAAATATCGGTATTCTTCGAATAATTATGACTTGCTATGTTCAATAAAGTACATCCTACTTGGGATATCTTTGATTGATGTAGTCTGTACACGAATAGGCAGATGGGCGAAAGGCCAGTGAACTGAGACGGTCTCTGGCATCACGCCAGGACCAGTTTTACGTTACGTTGACACATAATACTTCGAACGAAGTACTACGAAAAAAATGAAAATTAGCTTGCACTTGTAAAAGCAGCTTCATTTCTAGGTAATAAAGGGCATAACAAAGATATGGGGTGTGCGTTTTAGAGGATATCGAAGGGGGACTTGTTCACGTTTGCCCTACAATCCTTATCGTCGTTGGCCTCGAGCGTCTCGACCGAAGGTGCGAGCCTGTAGACGTCAATAGAACGACCTTTTTTTTAAATCGTGAACGAATGTCCCTGCGAATTCTATTCTACGTAGATGTGGTATTGCTTGGGTGTTGTTCAGTATTTTTGAGATGGACCCACCTATTTAGCCCCGGGTCATAACTTGCGTGACCATTATATCTATGCAGTAAAAATTTATAGCTGATTAACATCATGATGAACGAGCAAGTATATTGCATGTAAGAATTGTACAGCATACTTTCACTACTACTACGATTATCTTTGGTCTGAGCCTTCAGATAGACTCCGTTTTTTATTATTACATACACTTACAAAATTGACGTCTTTAACATAAATTACTGAGAGCCATTGTTCTTCTGCGTGTTGTAATAAACATATTCTGGTTTCATGTAGCGACTGGGAGATGTTCCAGATCAGTCGGATCGAACTCGTGAAGACGCAGTCGCAGTAGTACCAATATCCATCCACGGTCCGGAGGTTTTTGAAAGTTAACTAAAATCAGACTGTGAATTGAAGGAGCAAATCGAACCGTCGACAATTGCCACACAACTATTACAAATAGTTGTAGATACAAATCGATTGAAACTAAACGATAGAAGCAATTTCTATGCAGTTGATACGATGGCGCATCACACCTTGAATAGAGGATTTCATCGTTACATAATCGCGCCGTCGGCAAGACGACGGTGCCAGGTGATCACGTCTTCGCCTACGAGTATACATCCATGTTACGAATATAATTCTATTCTATGCAAAAATGTTACGTGGAAAAAAGTTTAAGGCAGATATTTTTGCTGATGTGAGATACCTTCTTTAGTGACTCTAAATAATTACAGATTCGACAAAGCCGAAACATAACATTTTTTTCTTGGTTATAATCATGCAACTTCTTTATATCGAAGTTACTAACGAAGTCTGTTATTTTATGTTTAGTCATCCTCTAAATGTTTCACTTAGCGAAAAATTCAATTTCTAAAACACAGTAACGGGCACAATTCCGACCGTAGCACCTCGCACTATTTAATGAGTAGCGATGATTTGCCCTATAAAGATGCAGTTGTTTAATAATAAATGACTGATAGCTAGAATAATTTCGAAAACGGCACTTTAAAACTAACTAGTCTAATAGAAATTTTTGGATATATACGAAAGAGTAACTAACTATTGGCTCTGATAAAAGACCAGCTCCCTACACACATATGTATGTGTTTTTTATTATTGCATGTGTATGTCTTTTATATTTTTTATTATAAGAAATGGTATTAAGAGCTGTTTTCAGTTTATATATATATGCCACTGAAAACAGCTCTTAATACCGTTTCATCTAATTATTGGAAACATTCTACCTCCTGAATTTGACATAAATTTGTCCCTTGCCCTATTACTTTTCTTACTCAGATCGAATTTGGTACAAAAACTCTATCCTTAGACCCTATCTGACTCTGTCTTAGAGGCGTTGTTGTCTGGCCACCCAAGCTTAGTCAACTTTAAAAGGACTGGTAATGCACGAGTGTAATCATGATCTGATTTTATGACTCGTTCTACGCTTTGGCAAAGGAGACAATCGTCTCGAACGGCTGCTGCTCGACGCTAGCAGAAATCTAGGATTGTTTTCTCCGTTATATAGTAAACCTCGAACAATCTTTAAATAAATGCGAATTTCTATCCTGTACTATTTGTTATGCGTCACTTCAGCTGACTCCTATCGACGTCCGTCTGCGTTCAATTTTTAACTTAGACCACTTGACGTGTTCGAAGGTTTACATGCTATCGTTGCTCTGTCGCGTGCGCACGCATCGTGCAGTACAGCGAGATACAACAGCAGAACTAACTAGTTCACGCATTTCTCATATGCACTTTACATGCATATACGCGAATTGCCTTTGTTAGCCGATATGCGGCAAAGAATATTGCTGCAAAAAGGAAACGGATATAGAAAGCAGATCTTTGTTTTTCTAAATAAAACAATTAACAAGTATTAATCCATTCAGTCTAACCATTTAGTTCATTTAGGTTCCTTAAAGCATAAGTGGTGCGATAGAGACTGCCATTGTCAAGCTGTGGCTGAGCGGCGGTGTGGTCGGAAGCAAAAAAAATGCTTGATGTTCGTAAGTGCGTTGTTCATGATTTCTTCACTGCCTGGGGCAGGCCACAATGCGCGTAAGACATATCCCATGGACGCCATGGAAATACACACGGCTTAAAACGCACCCAGAATTCAGTAATCCTTCGCTAGTGACATGTGCTTCGGCAATGCGGTTGTCACTCAGCGTACGAAATCGTTTCTGCGTTCTGCGCTCGCTCCAAAGGGTACCTGTGCATCACCTCTGTAAGCAGTTGCTGAGGGTGCGTGACAAGCGTATGCTTCTTTGATTTCCTTTTAGATACAGCACATCTCGTAGGGATATTTTTTGTGGGGCAATAAAGAGGCGAGAAGTAGGGGGTCTGGGGGGGGGGAACAGGGTAGAACGGCGTTAGCTATTTTCTCGTAATTCAACAATATCCTTGCTGAAGTATTTGCCGTTCCGGTCACCACCGGGAAACTTTTCTGCTTTCGACGAGGATCCGACAGATGAGACGAAAAATATAAGCAATCTTCAAATGAAGCTGTCTAATAGCCGTTCGTAGCCAATGTACGAAATAGCGCCGTACATTGGCTACGAACGGCTATTAGACAGCTTCATTTGAAGATTGCTTATATTTTTCGTTGGCTCACCTTAGCGTCAGTAGCGGGCATGGAACATAGTTGTTGCGCGTTACATATGAGCGAGTGCTTATGCTTTGTCGTTATTGTTATTATACGTAGGTGGACGAGGAAAACATATAGTTTGTTTTTCTGGGCGTAAAACACATATATTATTGATTTGCTTAATACATTATCGGGGCTTCAAGCAGGGCTTCATGAGCAGGACCTTATTGCCATTAGCTCTGCGATTTGTTAACGCTTTCCAGTCACAATTATCTGAATGCTTCACATGTCTGTTACACGGCCCTTATGAAGAAACCACTTGATTATGTGTCGAATGTCGTTGGAGCATAGGAACACACTTTGTAGATTTGATGCATAGGGGTGCCATACACGGCACGCAGTTTCAGCGGCTTCCAAAGATATCCGCTTACCCTTATGTTGACGTTTTGTCCATCGGAAACGAATTTCCATTACCTGAAGTGTGGACGTACTAATAATACTGTGTAATAATTATCCTTGTAAAAAAAATACGTTGCTTACCCGTCACTTGCAATCCTCGTTATAGGAATTTGCTTTCGGAGTGCCTGGGTAGGTGAATTCTTTTGGGTTTCACTACCTAATTGTGTATATCGGTTGCTATTTAATCTATTTTCCGAGCTGGCTATATTAATAATATATAAAGACGCGTAGAATGTTCTTAAGGTAGTTTTTGTGTTCGGGGTAACAAAATAAGGTAAGGACAGCTCGGCTATCTGTTTTGACAGACGGATCTATTTGCAGGATGTATATACATGCAGCTCCACCTGAGGTTTTACGGAAGCTTGATTAATTGCTTCTAGCATGTAGTTTCGAAATTCCGCAGCCGATTTAGGCTATTTAAAATACGTTTTCCTTTTAATGAAAGCTTTTAGAAGAGATACTGTCCTCACGCAGGCCATTATAAATGACGCGGAAGTTCAACAAGATTTAAAAAATCTGCAGTGAAGAACTTTTTTTAAGTAAGCACTAAGTTAAAAATCGTGATTTC
The DNA here is from genome assembly GCF_002532875.2 of Varroa jacobsoni. Lineage (NCBI taxonomy): Eukaryota > Metazoa > Arthropoda > Arachnida > Mesostigmata > Varroidae > Varroa > Varroa jacobsoni. The sequence goes on from NW_019213437.1 coordinate 278,125, forward strand.
AATTCATTATAATAGAGCGTATGGCCACTTCTGTGCTCCGCTCCTGTCCTATTGAATTGTAACTCGAGTCAAGGATAATGATACCTGATTTGCCTCAAATCACGAAAAGCCAAAGAATATATCGTTGTGCATGTAACACATTGCAAAAAAGGAGCTGCTCTACTGAGGATACACAAGGATTCATCATAAGTGTGCAGTATATTTTCCTATCTGGCACCCTGATTTGTACGCCGTCGCTTTTAGTCACGTCTACATTACCTCTGTTAGACCCCCCCCCCCATGTGACAAGAGAAATTACAAGCAGGTGGTCTTAAATAGGCCACAAATTTGAAATGAGTAAGTATGAGGCCCTGAAATGCGGAAACTCCGTTGGGAAGCCGCTGCTGGGTGAGAGCGCAATGCTTTTATTACGAAACAGCCGGAAACTTTCCCGTTCAGTTTCTCAGGTTTTTCTTATTGCTAGCAGAACTCTATTCTGAGTTCGAACCCATCTCGGTTTATATTGTTACATAAGCGACGCCATGTTTCCCGACCGACAAACAGCAGCTTACGATTATGATATAGTCTACCTGTTTCTAGGTGGACGATATCACTATAT
>NW_019213437.1:278822-293289 GCF_002532875.2 Varroa jacobsoni
CTTCTAATTTGCATCAACTATATAATTGAAATAAAAATATGTTTTTCAAAATGTTTCACTAGTTTTTTAAATTGAATAATTTTAGAAATGGCTGCTGCAGTTGTTCAAAGATAAGCTATGAGCGATATATTATTTTATTAGCCCTTTATATTAGTAAAGTATAAATGGTTTTTCATTTTTCTTATATTAATCTTAATTGATTATCAATTTATTTAGAAATTTTATATTGTTAATAAAAATTATTTCTGTTTTTCACATTAATAATCAATTAAGTAGTATGAAATTACGTAAGCGTACCCTAGTGAGCAAGTAAAATTAGTAAAGTAAACATATATAACATTACTATTATTTGCCCTCGTTAAGATATAGGTTTGAACTAGATTTTAATTGACTACACTAGCCCAACTTTCGATTAAATAGGGTAGGAAGGCTATTTGAGCTTTAGCTACACCATCATTGATCAGGTCGATTAAATCCCACAGACAGGACTCGTGTCCTATTCCATATGTGCCTACTAAGTAATTAATCAACTTTCTCAACATAAATTTTACTGCCAACACGTCACTGTCACATCAAGCTGATTTTAATTTTAGGGACGTGCATTAAATCGAGCAAAATGCAAAAAAATATTAGTCGTGATTTTTGGTGACGAATAAACAGCTCGAGCTGCTTTGGCCTTCCAACGCTTTTCGGTGACGAGCTAAACTTGCCCCTACAACAATATTTTACAACACAATTTACGGTGTATTTGCACGCTCCGGTCATTGGACGCTTACTCTCTCTAAGTCACTCGCTCCCATTCGTGCATAGTACATACTTTCCCTCGTTGACTTTAACTGCGAGAGAATCTATTTCGGTTAATGGCTGGCGAGGCCATCCCTTAGAATGGTCTGTTCGGTACCAGAAACTACGCGAACGTGCGCGGCCTTTACTGCTGAGCCCACGGTTGCGGTGAGACGTAATGGTGTTGCCGCTGACGCTTTGATTGCTCTCGTTATGGTTGGACGGGGACCGTCGTGCGCGCCTCTATTCGCAGTCCGCACACATAGACACTAACAGCCGAGTCGACGTAGCTAATCCGATCTGTAAATCGGTCAGATGACGATTTTAGTGGCAGTCGCGTTTGCTTCAGGCGTCCTGACCGTTGTCTAAGCATTAGAACGGCTGCGGGACATTGTTGCTCATGACATATTCTCTTCTTTCTTAGTTCTAGCCAGCGAAAAATCATAGACAAGGACGTTCAATCGTGTAAACTAGAGTCAGCTTCACGCTGAAATTGGCGTGCATACAAGATATATCATTCAATGTAAATATATACTTCTTTTGCTGGAGGGACTCGCAACCAATCGGTCAACATGATTTCAATGATGACAACTGTGCCGTAGAGTAGATGACAGACAGTCACAATGGACTATTAATTGATAGTTTTGCCTACGTGAAAGTCAAATACTATAGTCTAGAAAGTGTGTTATTTCTGATGACTATATTGTGTCTGACTACTATAATTTACGGCATTTATTAACGGTATGCTCGACTGCCATTGGACCGCTGTTCAATCACACATCGTCTGAGAGTACACGGACACTCTACATATATAAATATAAACGCAAGATCTATGAAAAACAATGTGTGTATGACATTGTGCGTCAGTGCGGAATAGGGCGCGTTCTAGAACTTCTCAGTAGCTAAAATGACGAAAGGAGATGTAAGTGTACAGTTTAGCGTTTTGAAGTCGCTTAGAAACATTAGATGCTTTCCAGCGAATTTTAGAATAACGTAGATAAATAGTCATAGACTAGAAGCTGGTTTTGGGCATTTAGATTCTTCTTAGCAGCACCTAATTTAATTATTAATGATCTTCTCTTTTTCAGAAAAAAATTACGTTGTCTAGTACAATTGACTGGAAGTGATATTTAAATTTGTTTTTTGTAGGGCACCGTGTCCCTATAGACGCGGACTGTATCGCACGCGTTGGGATGCAGTGGAAAAATGGGCAAGCACAGTATACATCGGCACCGTGAAGAATATTAGTATTTCGTTATTCAACGCGAGCACTCGATTGGCATCACCGGGAATCAACTGAAAAACCTATTTTTAAAGAAACACGTTATATTCGATGTATCAGTACTCCGTTAAGTTAAGGTTAATCGTGTCCTTGTGCCAGAGGGATACATCCCTCTGAGCTTGCTTGTCATTTCTAGAAAAATGAACTATGCCCTAAATCTATCTATAATTCTATCTATCTAGTATCTATAATTTCATTATAAGGTACCCAACTTGAGTTAATATTTAGCAGACTAACTTACATGCTGTCTTAGGATTTAAGATTAAGCAAAACTAATCTGATTAGGGAAACGAATCCTAACATTGTATCTAACAGTGTAACACAAGTTACGGGTTGACGAACGTGTTCGATGATGCCAACGTTTGAAGTTATCTTTTCTCGAACTAGCTCGAAGAATAAGGCGGCCATACGTCTACGTAACGAGTTGTCACTTGATAATTAGGTCACATGATTGTTATTACCATTTTCGATCAATAATACAGTCAGCAAGCAGACCTACACAGAGCAGCAATCGTGTCGTTAGTTTCAGCCAAAAATGAAAATCGTGCAATGCTATGGTTGGTCCGGTACAAAAATAAACCTCTTCAAATGTTCGTCATACGCTTTACCTATCTACAGCGGTGCCACCGTAGCTCGGGCCGTAAACAAGAATATCTAAATCGACTACAGAACAGAGCCGTCGATAGTTATCTTGCCATTTCCTGAATAGCGGTAGGCATATTGAGAACGCTATATCCTTTGGTCTGAAAGCCTATTCAACGCAGCAACAAGCTTTTGTAGTATACTCGTTGGCCTCGTTTAATATTTAACGGCTGTTTATATTACATGCACTTAAGCATTCATCATGAGACATCAGTAGATGTACCGTTAATGATAGCTTTGATCGATATCGTCTGGTAAATAAGCTAGGCTCGTTTGAGATGTGTTATACACAATGCCCTTTTTAATTTTGGGGGATAAAGGACATGTTCCATTTCGGACACGACCAATAGAAAGATATTAGCTTCCTTAATGGTTCCTAGCATTGAGCTATTGTTAGGTTTTGAAAGGCTTTACGTAGTAGGCAAAACCTGTCTATCTGGTTCGTCACCCTTGCTTCGACTAGCGAACGATATTCCCGGACAAATAGTTTACAGACTATCCACCGAATTTAGTTGGCATCTATTACATCGTTGTGAATTTTGCGAGATGCTCTGTCTGGAGCATTGTCCAACAGAGCCAGGGGGAGTGGGCGTCATTGTAATCTATATTATCTATCTTAATAAATGAGTTTGGTCTGTGTAGGACGGGCATTTTTGCTGAGTTCCGAGGTCGTTCCTTCCCACCAACATCCCTCTGTGGTAATCAACAGTGATCAGTGACGAGCTCTAGCGTCTCGTTCGAACGGGACTAGAGAGTCTGGACAAAAAGTTCCGCGGATAATGACGGTGCAAAGCTGAGGTTGGTCAATGCCGTTAATTATTATAGGTAAGAGGAATATAGTGTGGTGCATAAATGATCGCATGTTCGAACTAGTTCGGTATGCATGCGGAAAGGTTTGCGGAACACAATAGGGCCGATCAGATCGGGTTTGGGAAACGTAATACTCCATGAACGCAATTGTCTTTAGACCATTGGACCCGAACACGTGCTGATAGACATCTCCTGGCGGCTTTTCGAGCGTAGATAGGTCAGCATTGGGATCATAAAGGTAGAAATGTAATTTGAAATCGCACCAACCGCCATATAAATAATAATCCTTATGTGATAACGCCGTTGACATGCAGAAAATAGACGCTCTCTAAACCTAACTAAATTACGTGAGCAGCTGTAAAACTTATGAAAATGCTGCTTAAATAATTATTTAGCAGCCAACATAAACTAGAAATGTTCGTCTAAGGATTCTCTTCACTTTTTCACAGTTCGAGCTGTTTTTTTTTCTACCTTCACTATTAATAGAACTTGTTTTTCTACGCTCGGCTAGTGAAGAAGGCATTTCGCTATACCTGGAACACAAGTGCTAGTGCTAGTACTTAATATTTCGAGTGGGTGCAAAAGATTACCCTTGTTCGATACTGGCAGCCTATCATCATTGTATAAGTAAGACCTACTCGCTCTTATTGTCAAATTTTGAAGATAAGGAATTACGAGAGGAACCATCATCTTCCAAACAACAGCTCTTTACCTCTCCATAGCTCTATGCTCGGCGTTTTTTTTTTTTTTTTTCTAATTTAGTGCCGGTGTTATACTATTCTTTCGTTCCATTCGGTGATCGTTTTTGATGAGTGCTAATTAGTAGTTACAACTAGTTTAGCCAATTCGTATAAATTAATCTATATAATGGCTTCTGTTTTGTTTTTCTCTCCCATTATCCGCCGTACCTTCTAGCCCGCCACTTCATTACATCTTAATTAATTAGAGCTAGATGCAGAATACTCTCATTTGGTCACGTATTCAATTCACGTTTTGCGACGTTAGAAAGCCACTTGACGCTTCCGTAACTTCAGTTAGTTGGTACGATATAAACACGCTTATACATTTTTTTCAAACATTTCTCATTTGTCACTTTTTTCTTTTTGATTAGGACTGGGAGGTAGCTAGCTTTCTGAGTCCTGTTGCCGTTGATTTCCCTGCTCTAGCTGCCACGTTTGTAAACTATTACTGGATATTTATATCTTGTCCTGTTGCTTTTGCCTCACTGTTTCCGCAGGCTAGCTGTTGTTTTGCTGGTGGCTAGATGCTGGGCGCTTTTCACGTTTTTCCGCGAGCAAATTGGCCAGCGCTGTTTAGGAGACGGCAAGGAAGTGTGACAAGCCGCGTGAAGCCCGCCGATAGCATCGAAGTTGGACTAAAACATCTTCTTCAGTCTCAAACTCCGTTCCTTTGATGTTTTTTTTTAGCTACGTCTATGCGTCGTCTCTACGCCTCTTAACTTCGTTCTCTTCAAGCATTCGTCCTTTTTTCCACTAGGGCGTTTTCATCAGGATCGGTGGGTTTGTGTTTTGTCGTAGTCGCTGTGCGTGCTCATAGACATGCACGTCAACGTGGGTGTATTTTGATGCTCGTTCGTTTATTTCATTCCGTCTATGCGGCTAAACGGGTTTATAATGAGGGTTAAACGCCAACAGTTCCTCTGCAAGGAGCTGCTGTTGCCTGTCAGTCACCACTGTCATCAGTGCCTGTTAACGTGACAGAAGTGAAGATTCATTGTTAAGTTAACTGCGAATGAGGCGTGATTATCGTTACAATCGAATTTTAAGTTCGTTTTCGTCTGCGTTGTTTGTCAACGCAAGGCCCGAGATGCTGCATCGGAAACGAAAATGTTGCGGATAATAATGAAAACGATTGCCGTCTGTCGCTAATCCGTGAATCCACGTAAACTTCTACTTTGGAAAATATGTCCAATATTTTCGTTTTTGCCCTAGAAGCTCAAGACCCAATCCCAACATTTATACCCCTCTTTATAGACACACACGAGTATGTAACGATGACGAAGAAACAATGGCCGGGGTGTTATTGTAGCATTGCCTGTTTCAGTGTCGACGACTTGAGTAATAGGACTAAATGTGTTGTCACGCATATATACGTGGTATAATTCACGTACGTGTCGAGTCGTGCACGCTACCATCGCCGCTGGTGCTGTCGCTGAACGCGAACAAATTTTGCCGTATAGCCATCGGCTTCAATTTTTGCAATATCAGTAACGATTAATCGTCGCCGATTGGAATAGCGAGCTAACGGTCATATCGGTTTGCAATCAGTCATTTAGGCCAGCCAGCCAGCCAGCCAGCCAGGAATTTTAGCTGCTGCTATTGATACTTTTTCCAAAATTTCATAATTTTTCCAGCAAACGATTTAGCTTATCAGGTATGAGTCTGTATGGCGAATCCGGAATCGTATGTTTCGACAATAACAAGCTTATTTAGTGGTTAAAACCTGCTTTTTCCTGTTGTATCCACTTTTCTACCGCCTGAATTTATGTCGATATGAAGCCTAAACACATTGCAAAAGAGAGACAAACACGAATTTTTGATAGGCTCGAACTAAATAAAATACTTTTTGAGTGTCTTATTGAGCGGTAAACAGGTCCGTGGTGGGTCGGAATGAGCGAAATTTGCTGCAATGACCAAAAAAATCACTTGTCTTCGTATAAAGAAAAATGTACTGATGTGGTAAGACTGAGCAAGTGCTTGATGCAACTCCTATCATGTCTCTAATATGCTCATTAAACTTCTGTGTATGTTATTTTTATGCACAGAAACAATTCAGTATACAATAAAGCCACGTTTATTTGTTTCTATTCCGTAGCACTAGCTGCTTATTATTGAGGATCGGACCTTCGTATACACTTGATCATCGGAAGACACAGGCGTCGCTTTTGTAGAGCGGCCACTCAGTAGCCAACATAATGGCTCTAGGTCGCCTAGCCTGGCGTTTTTTGGGTCGATCCGCGCACCGTTACATTATGTTGACTCATATAATAGCTAGTTTTCGTGGAATTGATAAATGAGTTGATAGCAATAGAAAAAGCGGACGTGTGTCTCAATCGTATGCTATCTATTAAAGTGCTACGTTTGTTCTGACGCTCGTACAACTTACTGATGCCTTTTCATCAGAGGAGACAAACACTGTTTATCTGGCTGGCAGTTCAATACACATTTAACGCAGGAGTGAACAGCATAGAGTGTATGTGATCATCTAGTGATAGTGTAGGAGTAAAAGAAATCAAAGAGGATAATAATATATGCTTAATTGCTCCGCCTAGGCTTCATATCCGCCCCTATAACTGCTGCTAGATAACTGCGTCACCGCGTGACGAGCACGTATCGATATATGGCATGAGACTGATTCATCAGCCTGTTTATTCGGGCATATTCATCAGCGTCGTCACAGATTTCCGCCTCGTTTCATTGAAGCTCCAAAATATAAACGTCGCTTACTGAATCCCTAGTCGTCATCTAGCAGCGCTCGGCTTTAGGTATCCAGACAATATACTCATATGCTATTATAGATATATCAGCCCATTCCTCAGTAACAGCTGAAATCCATTCTATTATATTCAGCTAGAGACGATCAATGCAGTGCAGCGTTGATAGTGAGTTAGGTAGCGCGTTGACAGCACTCATCCGTCAGGCTGGCCTTATGCTCCAATGGACTATTGAATCCATCTTTTAGACGTTGTCACGTTCAGCCCGAGCACGACAGCGATGACGGCCTATACGAGATTTTCCACGCTGGTGTTCAACATCGACGATGGACTAGGGAACGAACATCTGATTCAATTGGCGGGCATCATGAAAGCAACTGTTATATTTATATTCAGCTGAATTTAAATTCTATCCTCCGTATTAAAGGGATCAGGGGAACGATGACACTATATGCTTAAATCGATTCGCGGGTATCTCTGCCATGGCCGATTCTTGAAGAGAGGCTTTCATTCGATCGGCTGCGATCAAGAGGTCAACTTCCGACGGCAAAGGCCGGCATGGAAAAGGTAGGACGCAGAAGGTGGCAGTTCCAGGAACTACAGTGGCTAATAGGGCAATCAAATGTGAACTGCTACCACAATTTTGGCCTATTTCTAGAAATGATTTAATAGACGGGCGAAGTTCAGCAAGTAAAAAAAGGCTAGCGCACTAAAGTACAAGAGAATGTGACAAATATGCAGAAATAAAAACTAAGTATTGTTTTGTCGTCAGTCTTCCTTCGATAGCGGAGATCTGGAAGGCTAATTGAAAGCAAAAACCTGGTCTGTCTTGCATGGATTGACAAGATGATTACTTGGCCAACTATATTAACTTATCCAGACTGCAGTTTGCGTTCTTCAACAGATATAATAAAGAAAAGAAACGCTGCTCTTCAGCGATATGTCCGGTAGCGCCTACGTTTCAAGTTCGTATCAGTTAATAACGCACGTGGATCGGTCGTTTGAGATAGCTTTACTGAACAAAGGCCCCAAAAGGTCGAAGTCCGCACAACTTGAAAGATCGGCTATTTCCAACTTCATCTGCCCTAATTAAGCATTTTTGTCGAACTAAACACTTCGTTATAGTTACATTATATCCAATGCATGAAACTACAAACATATAATGATTTTACTACTATAGATAATCGCAGTGAAGTATAGCCCTAGCCAACGAAACCCCTATAGCTCGATGCCTACTACAGCTGGAAACGAGCCTGCTGTCATTCAACGGTAATTACATGTTCCAAATGTCCGAGTCTACTTCAATAATTACAGAATAACCATTAGAATTTCTCTTATCGTGCTATTGTACTATTGCAGTAATTCCTACTAACTATCCGGGATGAGAACCAAACTATAAAATCTGGCAAAATGTTTTGTTGCAAAGGCTATTCTGGGAAAGGTGAAGTACGCTACTGCCACAGCCTTTCATGGAAATATCGAACTCATCTTAAATTATTTCCTGTTTCTAATGTTTTATTTAACAAATGACCAAATGCTATTCATCGTTCAAAAGCTTATTCTTTGCTTTTCAAATACACCGTCATCGCGTTTTGTGTAGGTCATATTTGTGACGCTGGCTTTATTGGACATTTTTTCTAGTATGAACAACCCAGAGAAACCAACCCAGAATATTAGTTCCGCATATAGTGAATACGCTATAGCTGAAAGGGGTAGGCCTTATAAAAAAAAACTATCTTTTAAAAGCGGCTCCAGACATGAGGGGGAAGCTGTATAGGGGTAATGACGTGCATGTTTATTCAGATTAGCCGGTGGCCAGAAACGCAGCACTCTCCCTGGGAGGAGGGGTGTACGCTGTACGCATTATAACAGACAGCACAACTATATAATTAAAAGAGAAACATATATATATATATATATATATAAATGCACATCATTCACTTATAAGTATTAAGTAATGCATAGACATATGTGCATCTGAGAAGTGAAGGTTATTCAATATCTGTTAAGGTGGCAGGCTTAGAGCAAGTTAAAGGTAAATAGGCTTTGGTAAAGGAACAGGTAAAATGGATGCTTTTCAAACTGCAAGTGAATTTTCATCCCCCGAACGTCGAATTTTTTTTTCTTTTTTCTGCAGATCCACTACTTAGCGATGTTAAAAACGATTTCTCTTCCGAAGGCAGCTTAAGAATGAAGCAATCTTCCAACGCCTGCTAGAGAAAGTATGCCAGGGAAGCGTTGACGTTTATTGACACAGGCTACAAGTATCATTAGCAATATGTGATATTAAATAGAATCAAAATATCTCTCCACAGGTAGACTAGGTCAATGATGATCAATTCGTTTGCCTTTCTCAAATGAGTGTCTGCGTTTAAGAAAAGGTCATTGACTAGGCCCATTTTTGTTTTTAAATGCTTGATACGTTGAGTTCCACTCGTAGCTATAAGGAACCAATAATATTAAACATTGAACCTGACGATCTTCAACGTGGATGTTGGGTTATTGGAATATATAGTATAATCGATACCATTTTTGCAGCAGAAAGCTTTAGGTCCTAAAGGACATAGGTGTTAGGCTTATAACCTCACCCAATCCCAACCCTCACACCAATCGTGCGGCTAAATGCAACGAGAAATCGAACCAAATAAATAGATGCCTTACTTTCTAGTACCACTATTTCGCAAGAGCCACCTGATGTAATTGTATGTTATTACGGTGCGTACCAACAACATATGAAGTCCTATGTATTTTCGTTGTCGTTTTCCATTTAAGCACGAAGCGTTGAGTGAATAAATAAGAAAATCGCCTTTGCGGCGACTCGTCTGATGGCAAACCAGTCAGATGAAGGAAATGCTTGGCCGAACCGTAAAGCTGTCGTGAAACAGCGTGAAAAAAAATGTCGTTGTTACCACTGCGGCAATATGGCGATAGCAACAGTTGTCTGCGGCTAATCGCATGAGTATCTTTGCCGGACATTTGACATGCCCAAGTCAATGCTGAGCAAGGCGACCTGGTACAAGTTCAAGGTTCGTCTATTTAAGTGATTTCCATAATAAGCAGCAAGTCACAAGGGAGCTTTCGCGAACCATTTTACCGCAGCCTACGGCATGCACCGATATGTGTTTGAACTCTAACGTCGACGCCCATTTTCGACCCAGAAGTCCTTGAAACGATAACAAATACAATGAGCGATTCTTTTCTAGACGAGATCATTTCACTTGATGCTGGTGCACACGTTCCAGGTACGTACTCGTTGTCGATACCAATAAATACAGAGTAGTAGAAGTTAAGCTCTACTCACTCAGACCCCTATTTCGAAGGAAAGAGAACATAGCGATGTTACGAATCGCCAGGTCCCAGGCTGGGGGAACGACATGCCGACGTTCTAAAAACGTCTATCCCAGTCTAGAAGAACTTCAACTATATTGATATATACAGGGAACGCCAAGGTGCTTAACCGTCGACGGCCGTGGGTGCATCAACCAAGTAGAAAAGCTCGGTTTAAGCACACAGCAGTTTCAATGCAACAGTAATAGCGATCGTAGCACTATACCGGCAGCAGCTATATCTACCAGTTGAGCTAACAACAGCTCACATCGACCAAGCAGGGTGATATTAGCGGGCAATCCTTACTTGACGCGATGCTTAATGGCCGCAGTCCAGACGAAAGATTCTGGTAGAACAATAGGAAGTTGCCGCATCGCACGATCCTGATATTGATCCTGAGAGCTACCGAATGAAGAAAATAGCCGGATCAGCTAGAGGGAAAACTCAAAGACAAACTAGTTCACCGCTCTGACATGAGAGAATTTGATCAGATCCGATATAACGGCAATAGAAAAGAGCTTTTTCGCAATTAGGTTTTTTGCGATTAAGAGTGCCTATATAGAGGTATCGCTGCTAGGTATATAAGGGACAGTTGTAGTAACTACGGCAACTATGAGCAATGGTTGTCATGCATCCTTATGTTCACAAACGTGCATGCATGTTGCCAGACCGATGCGCGTTACCAAACAGATGGTACGTCAAGTAAGACGCTTCCGGCCATGGACAGGAATAACTTCAATAGCATAAATGTCCACGTAAAACATTGTTCATAATGGCATTGGGTTTGTCATCGTTTTGTTTAATGGCTCATTTTGGTATGGTATAGAGCATGTAATAGCGTATAACCATTTTAGATTATACGGCAGAAAATCGCAATCAAAGTGTATTGACCTATGTGCGTTTATCAGGAGATAAAAAAAAGTATTATAGGTTTATGTTAAAAGTAAAAATCTGCGGCTTAGCCAGTGTAGTCTGTTTAATAATTAGTACGCTATGAGGAACGGTAAAGCTAATATTGTTTCTTGTCAAAATAACCGTAGTTTAGTACGTATACGTCATATCCTTGAGAACTGTGTTCCTTATCTTGAGAACTGTGTTGTGAGTCGCGCGCGAAGCGGCTTAACGAGCCGAGCGACCGGCGTCTGTCATTGGCGTTGCCGTTTTCTCTATCGTTATCTTGTCGATAAAATGAAACACTATGGCTTACCCAGTAAAGCTTTTTGGACGTCCATATCATGCGTACGATGTAGCATATATCGTAGTACGTTACCGATATCTGGACAGCAACCTCTATTCCACTCTCCTTACAATAGCCGGCGATATGAATAGATATCAAATACATTAGCCAAGTAAGCTCCATAAAACAAGTATAATTATATGAGCACGGCTGTGCCGCGTTCCTATATCGTTTTTAAACCTACTCATTCAATTGCTAGTAGTTAAAAAAAAAAACATTAAAAATACTAAATAAGATAAGAGTCCATTTTTGCTGCTGTCTTGCAGAAAATCTTATTGCTATTTGTATGAAAACGAATTTGATATATATATATCGGCTTTGAACCGGCGAAAGTATATGATAATTCAACGGCCAGGTATTCCATACACATCTGTCCGGCTGCTGGTCACAAGGAGTTTCCAATTATTCAGCCTCAGTTCTGTACGGTTTACGGATTTTGTAGTTTGTCGTGTTTTACGTTTTTTTTTTTAGTTAAATAGTTCGTAGCACGCAACGAGGTGTGTTATACCGTGCGTCTCAGAGGCAACATATTATTGCCGTTGACAACACAATCAATCATTCCGCTTAATAATAGCGCGTATAATTAGAAATGTGTCGTTAGGGTTCAGTTTGTTAATATACTATATATAGATATATATATATATATATATATATATAGTACTAGGCCACCGTTATAGGCAAAAAGGTGAAATGCATTTATAGTTCTCTATGCGCGTGGCGACTTCACATGGCGGTCTTTGATTTATTGCTATTACGCCATATCCAAAAATGCTGTTCGTTCATTCCATTTGGAGCTTCTCACGTTACTATGTGTCCTTTCCTTTATTTGGTTGGGTTGACAACCCCCAAGCCCCTCATCCAGGTACGGGTCAATTCAACGTTTTGATCGCAGTTTACATTTAGAGATGTATAATAGCTGCACGACATAATGTCTATGTGCCCGTAGTAGTTAGCGGCATCTGTGCACAGAGCGGTTTCTTCTAGTGCAGAAAGAAGCGTGCAAGAGGAAAATGACCAGCAGAACGTTATATATTGTCCAGGTTGTATCGTATCCTCTCTATAGTTCATTTGTTAATTGTTGTTACCAATAGTTATAAGGATGCATCACTTGCAATCTACGATGGCCACTGGCTGCCGTTAACGTTTCCCTTGGCAAAGCGTTCTGATGCTGACGTCGACATTTTCGCTATCATAGAATTGGATTCGTAATGCTTGTTGTCGACCCATTCAGCCGCAAACTAACTGGAGACGGCCTAGGGTGACGTCTCATCACGTGTGTGTTTCCCTATTTGATGCGTCCGCGGCATGCGACAACGATAAAGCGCCAGCGGGGCCAAAAACGCGCCCCATGCGGTTCGTGTCAATACAATAGCAACAGTATCAAGTGGCCATTGAAAGCATCTTCGAAAACCAGCATCGCCACCTGGCGTTGCGTAACGTGCCAGCATTTACTAAACTAATGGCTACTCAACAAACAAATACAATATCGCCTATATTTATTTCGTTTCAAGGTGTTCTATGTATAACCTACTTGCTGTATGTAAGCAGTAACGATGTGACGGAAACTATTCGAGAGCGTCAGTAATACCATAAATCGAATGGCTTGCTTCGGTCAGATTGCGCTGTGTCAGAATAACTATTCTCGAAAAGATACTCGTATTATTTCAGTAACTTAAGAATACTTAGTTATCTCCTTGTTCTTGAGGTATTGAATAGCTAACTATTATTTAAAAATGAATCTTCTCCCTAACAACAAAACCCGCTGTTTACTCCTATATTCATACGTTCCTTTATGTAACTACTGCAAATGTCCGCACAGCCGATGTTACAAAACTCTGCGTCGGTAACGATGCCTTGAGGTGTTCGGTCCAACGGTTCATCTTAATTCCCCCCTACATCGGACTGCTGGCTCAGGAAGAAGACGTCGTTGCCTTGTGATTTTTCTGACCGGGAACACCTTTGTTTGCTGAGGCACCATTTGATTTTAACGGGGCTCCGCTTATTCTACTTTTGAGCCAAGCCAGCAAACGTCAGCTTCTGAATAATGCGTCAAAATATGCGACATTGGGTAACTCAGCCCAGAAGTTGTCTTTTTCAATGCTTTCAAAGTCACACTTATGCTCCAGGTATTCATATCTTATATATATATATATATATATATATATATGTGTGTATATATGCATGTGTGTTATTCAAGCCTAGTTGGGGAACCGCATCGCGAATCCTGGCCTGGATCAGGACCCCTACTAAAAGTGAATCAACAGAAAATGCTATATCGTTTGATTGAAATAGCCAAAACAGACCGTATTCAAAACCGTGCGAGTATTCGCGAATGATCCTTCATAAAATTAGCCCATTGTCCGAAGACAACAGACGTGAACCTGCATAAGATTATTATATACCGTGTAATAACGTAGATATAGGTGCTAATTTATTTTGATCACGACTACAGTCATTTTAAATTCTACTATAAAAAGTAGTACGAACCAGTGATCTTCATTTCGAATTTAGATTCGATGCTCACGCTACAGCAGCTTCTTCGCAATAGAAATCTTATCCAAGCTGCGCCAAGCACCACGGCATGATCTACTGAAAATGTTCAGGTGTTAATGACAAAGCAATGTATCCGAAAGTACTTTTAATTACATACAGCGAGCGGCTTCGGCTAGATCTAATAGAATGCTCATACTCCTGACCTGACTTCGTGTTCATGACGATAGCTGTTAACGTCATAATTTTCGTCGAACAGTATGCAACCCATGGGCACGGAGACGTTTCAAGGGTGACGACGAGGGTGTCAGGGGTCATCCCCAGCTATGTTTTTGCTATCGGTTATCAAGTAGCGGCTGGCATGACGCACATACACAAAGTGAACTCTACACCGACGCCCGTCGGACCCGATGGTCTTGCTCGTACAGGTCCGTGTTTAGAC